>NW_003852765.1:139774-170515 GCF_000181295.1 Otolemur garnettii
CACGGGCTCCTTCTCCATAAGGAGCTCCTGTGGACAAGTCGCCTGAGAGTCCCCCCCTCAGCTGTAAATCATCTTGCTCAGATGTCATCTGGCTCATGGCGTCCCCTACATAACTCGGCTGCAATAAACATTCTGGTGCAAATGTCTTTGTTGTAAATTAATTTTTGATCATCTGGGTATATACCTAGTAGAGGAATTGCAGGATTGAACAGTCGCTCTAGATCTACTTTTAGTTTCTCGAGTGTTCGCCAAACTTCTTTCCAAAAAGGTTGTATTAGCTTGCGTTCCCACCAGCAGTGAAGAAGTGTTTCCTTCTCTCTGCAACCATGCCAACATCTGTAGTTTTGGGAATTTGTCATGTGGGCTAATGTTACTGGAGTTAGATGATATCTCAAAGTGGTTTTGATTTGAATTTCTCTGATGATTAAGGATGATGAGTATTTTTTCATGTGTTCGTAGGCCATGTGCCTGTGTTTATCAGAAAACTTTCTGTTCAAGTCTCTTGTCCACATTGAAACGGGGTTATTTGGTTTTCTTTTTATTATTGATTAATTTGAGTTCTCTGTAGATTCCAGTTATCAGACCTTTGTCGGAAGCATAACCTGAAAAAAAATCTTCTCCCATTCTGAAGGTTTTCCATTTGATTTACTTACTGTGTCCTTGGCTGTGCAAAGGCTTTTAGTTTGATCAGATCCTAGTAATGTATTTTTGGCATTGCCTCAATTGCCTGGGGGGAGTGTCCTCCTCATAAAATGTTCTCCCAAGCCAATTTCTTCAAGTGTTTTCCTTGAACTCTCTTCTAGAATTTATATAGTTTCATGTCTTAAGTTTAAATCTTTTCTCCAGTGAGAATAAACTTTTGTTAATGGTGAAAGGTGGGGGTCCAGTTTCTGTCTTCTATAGGTCACCAGCCAGTTTACCCAGCACCATGTGTTAAATAGGGAGTCTTTGCCCCACTGAATATTTTTGATAGGATTTTGAAAGATCAAATGATCATAAGTAGCTGGGTTCATCGCTTGGTTCTCTATTCTGTTTCATAAATATACCTCTCTGTTTTTGTGCCAGTACCATGCTGTTTTGATCACTATAGATTTATAGTATAACTGAGATCCAATAACATGATACCTCCTGATTTGTTCTTATTTCTGAGTAATGTATTTGCTATTCGAGGTTTTTTCTGATTCCATATAAAACAAAGTACTATTTTTTTCAAGTTCTTCAAAGTATGACAATGATGCTTTAATAAGGATTGCATTAAATCTGTAGATTGCTTTGGGTACTATGGACATTTTAACAATGTTGCTTCTTCCCAGCCATGAGCATGGTATGTTCTTCCATTTGTTAATACCTTCAGCTATTTCTTTTCTCAGAGTTTCAAAGTTCTCTTTATAGAGATTTTTCACATCTTTGGTTAGGTAAATTCTCAGATATTTCATCTTCTTTGGCAGTACTGTAAAAGGAATAGAGTCCTTGACTATATTTTCAGCTTGACTATTGTTGGCCTATATAAAAGCTACTGATTTGTAAGTATTGATTTCATATCCTGAGATACTGCAGTATTCCTTGATCACTTCTAAGAGTCTTGAAGTTGAGTTCCTGGGATTTTCCAGGTATAGGATCATATCATCAGCAAAGAGTGAGAGTTTGATCTCCTCTACCCTATTGGGTTACCCTTGATCACCTTCTCTTGCCTGATTGCAATGGCTAAGACTTCCATTACTATGTTGAATAGCAGTGGAGACAGTGGACATCCTTGCCTGATTCCTGATCTGAGTGGAAATGTTTTCAATTTTACACCATTCCATATGATATTGGCTGTGGGTTTGCTGTAGATGGCCTCTATCAGTTTAAGAAATATCCCTTCTATGACTATTTTCTTAAGTGTTCTGATCAGGAAAGATGCTGGATATTATGAGAGCCTTTTTCTGCATCAGTTGAGAGAATCATATGGTCTTTGTATTTTATATTATAGATGTGATGTATTATATTTATAGATTTGCGTATGCTGAATCAACCCTGTAACCCTGGAATAAAACCAACTTTATCATGGCATACAATTGTTGTGATGTGTTCTTGAATCCTGTTTTCTAAAATACTATTGAATATTTTTGCATCAATATTCATTAATAATATTGGTCTATAATTTTCTTCCTTTGTTAGATCCTTTCCTGGTTTGGGGATCAGGGTGATATTTGCTTCATAGAACGTGTTGGGAAGTATTCTTTCTTCTTCTATGCTTTGGAAAACATTGTATAATATAGGTTCTAGTTCCTCTTGAAATGTTTGACAGAATTCGGATGTGAAGCCATCTGGTCCTGGACTTTTCTTTTTGGGAGATTTCATATTATTGATGCTATTTCAGTGATTGATACAGGTCTATTCAAGATTTCTAATTCTTTCTGGTTGAGTCTAGGAAGGTGGTGTGCTTCCAAGTATTGGTCCATTTCCTTTAGATTTTCATATTTCTGGGAATAGAGATTTTTGTAGTAATCATTGAGGATTTTTTTGAATTTCTGAGGTGTCTGTTCTTTCTCTCTTATCGTTTCTGATGGACAATATTAGATATTTTACTTTTCCATTTTTGGTTTGGTTGGCCAAACATTTATCAATTATATTAATCTTTTCAGAAAACCAACTTTCTGTTTTGTTGACCTTCTAAATGATTCTTTTGTTTTCAATTTCATTTAATTCTGCCCTTATTTTGGTTATCTCTTTTGTTCTGCTGGGTTTGGGGTTGGAATGTTCTTCCTTTTCCAGTTGCTTCAGCTGATCCATTAAGTTGTTGGCTTCCTCTCTGTTTTTGTGATGAAGGCTTCCAATGCCATAAATTTCCCTCTTAGGACTGCCATTGTGGCATCTCACAGTTTTTGATAATTTATGTCTTCATTATCATTTTGTTACAAAAATTTGGTGATTTCCTTCTCAATCTCATCTTTGACTGAGCTATCATTCAGCCTAAGATTATTCAGTTTCCATGGCTTTTTTAGAATATGAAGATTCCTGTTGCTGTTGAGTTCAACTTTTATTCCATGGTGGTCTGAGAAGATACAAAAAACAATTTTTATTCTTTTAAATTTGCTAAGGTTAGACTTGTGTCCTAGGATATGATCTATTTTGGACGATGACCCATGGCCTGAAGAGAAGAATGTACATTCAGTTACATTAGGATAAAATGTTCTGTAGAGGTGTATAAAGTCCATTTGTTCTAGGGTCAGTTTTAAGGGTAGTATTTCTTTGTTTAGTTTCTTCTTGGAAGATCTATCCAAAACTGTCAAAAGGGTGTTAAAATCTCTGACTATTATAGTACAGAAAGATATCAAGTTGTTCATATCCATTAAGGTTTGCTTCATAAAGTGAGGAGCATTCTGGTAGGTTGCATCGATGTTTATTGTCAAAAATCTCATCATGTTCGGTGTTTTCCTTGACAAATATGTAGTCACCATCCCTATCTTTCTTTATCTTTGTTGGTTTAAAGCCAATTGTGTCAACAATTAAAATTGCAACCCCTGCTTTTATCTGGCTTACATTTGCCTGTGTTATAGATGTCCATCCCTTTACCCTGAATCCATTTTTATCCTTTAAGGTAATATGAGATTCTTGTACGGAGCATATATCTGGTCTGAGTTTATGTATCCAGTCAGCTAACCTATGCATCTTTAGAGGATGATTTAAACCATTTACATTAATTGAGAGAATTGATAAGGGTGTCATGATTTTCAGATGTCCAGTGGACATTTTTAATCCTTTCACCATTGTGGAAGTTGAGTTTTGTTCAAAAATTTCTGGGTGAGTTTACTTTGGAGGTAGAACATTGCACTGGTTGTTGTGGAGGATAGGTCTGAGACTATCCTGGTTTAGTTATGGCAAATTTCTTCAACATGTCTATGTCATTAAAGTATTTGATTTCTCCATCACAAATGAAATTCAGTTAAGCTGGATACAGCATCCTGGGCTGGAAGTTGTTTTGTTTTATGAGATTGAAGGTCGATGATCATCCTCTTCTGGCTTGAAATGTTTTGGCGAGAGATCTGCAGTCATTCTGATATTTCTCCCTTTGTAGGTGATACTTTCCTGACGTCTGGCTGCTTGCAGAATTTTTTCATTTGTCTTAACTTTGGCAAAGTTAATCACAATGTGTCTAGGAGATGCTTTATTTGGATTGAGTCTTGCTGGGGTTCTGAAATTGTCTGTTACCTGAAGTTCTACACCTCTTGCAATGCTTGGGAAATTCTCCTCCAAAATCTCTTGGAGTAGAGCATCTGTATCTTTCAGATCATCCTCTTCTCCTTTGGGAATTCCTATAAGGCAAATGTTTGGTCTTTTGGAGTTGATCCCACGACTCTCTCAGGGAATGATGAGCTTTTGCTCTCCATTTGTCTGCCTCTTTGAGTGTTTGGGAATGTTCAAAAGCTTTGTCTTCAGTTTCAGATATCCTTTCTTCTGCCTGGTGAACTCTATTACTGAGGGATTCTACTGTATTTTGGAGCTCCTCAACTAACTTTTTTTTGTTTCTTCGAGCTCTTCTATCTCTTTTATCATTATGTCCCCAGCTTTGGTGACTTGGTGTTTGAATTCATTAATTTCTTGGGATAACTTTAGAACTACTCTTTGGAATTCATTTTCTCTCTTTCCTTCCATTCTATTTATCTTATTTACCATCCATATTCTAAATTTGATTTGTGACATTGCTGCCATTTCTCTATGCTTGGCATCTTCAGTTTTACCTCCTTTGTCATTTCTGGGGGGGTGGTGGTGGTTGTGGATCTATAGTGATTGTTTGTTGCCAGAGTTCTTCTGTTGTGTCCACAACATGTTTATTTTCCACTGTTTAGTTATTAGAACTGGTAGGGTGAGCTTGAATTGGGGTTCCCAGGTAGTAGAGATAGCCCCTTACTGAAGTGCTAGGCTTTGTAATTGTGGCTTATCTCCTACAACCTCACAAAGGCCCCTTTCAGAGTTTGGCTGGAGACCCTGAGGACCTACTTGGTGAGATACTGTAAGCTAGCTGTGTTTTCATATCAGCCAACCTCTACTCTATCCTATGAAGCCACAGTATTAGGTTTAAATCTCGACTATGAAGAGATACAAACAGCTGCGGTGCCCAGACCCCCACCCTTCAGTTCTTTTCTGCTACAGAACTTTTTAGGTCAACCTCAGAATGTCCCTGAGTGGACAGCCCCAGACATAAGTTCCAATTAAATTGCCTCAGGCATTGCAAACCATGCTCAAAAGAGAGGGGTTCAAGGGTCTCCAACAGCACGGTTGAAGCCAGGGATCCCCGCCCCCACCCCCCAGACTCAGTCCACCTTATTACCTGTTTCTCTGCTCACAGACCCAGTTGTAGGCAGAGTCCACGCTCCTGCCCACCAGTCCCAGTCCATACTTGGCTAGTCTCTTCTTACCAGACCAATTGGAGACAGAGGATCATGGACCCACCTGCCAGTCTCAGTCCACTGCCTTTGTTTGTTTGTTTTTTTGCCTGGAATACCAGGGTAGCCTTCACATGGGATTTTTCTAACTTCAAACCTTTCTAGTCCTCTCTAATCCCATGCACAGACACATGAGTGATTCTTCAACCATAATGTGTTTTGTTATATCATTCCCATTCCCCAAAACCTTCTGGGGGTCTATCTCACTTTAAGGATAAATCATCAGCTCTTTTATTTGGTCATTCAATTTCATTATCTGAATTTCTTCTCTAAAACCAATTTAGTTCATCCACTCTGCGTAGAATATGCCTTCTGCTTTCCTATATGACCTTGTGTTTATAAGCAACTTGAAAAACAAATAAAATCCACCAGGATCTGACTTAGCCTTGGCTTTCTTATGAGATCTGTGATTAGTTTTGTAATATTGCTGCTTCTCACATATCTATACTTAAATAATGGGCATAGAAAGTTTTCTAAACTGAAAAGAAAGAATAACTGGAAGATCTATGAGTTCATGAAGGATAAAACTAAGAATAGATTAGGTAAACATAGGAGTAAATACAGTAGAGTATTATCATGAGTTTTAAAAATTATATTAGATAGTTGAGATAAAAGATTATGTCAATAATCTAATATGATGCTCAAAGTATGTAAGGGAAATGGTTAAGATATTTATATTTGAAATTTTGGGGAAAGGGAATAAAAGGACCTAACTATAAGTAAGGTTTCTACACTGGAAACATGTTAGTACTAGTATATTATGATTATATTATATATGAATATTATAATAATATCTAGAGCAACCACTAAAACTATCTATATAAAGAGATATCTATCAAATACCATTGCATTATATAGAAAAATATTTCATGAAAAGAGGAGTCAGTTGATGTGACAAACTATATTGTTGTCTTGTTTTAAGAAATTTCCATCCCAGCCTTCAACAACCAACACGCTCAATCAGTCAGCAGCCATCAATATCCAGGCAAGACCCTCCACTAGCAAAAAGATCATAACTCAGCTGTGAGTTTGTTGTACATGGCTTCTGTTGGTTTAAGACAAGTCTCATCTATGCTTAATTTCTTAAGATTTCTTATCAGGAAAAGATGCTAAATTTTACAATGTATTTGGGTTTTTTGTGTGTGTGTGTTTGAGACAGAGTCTCAAGCTATGGCCCTGAGTAGGGTACCATGGCGTCACAGCTCAAAGCAACCTTAAACTCTTGGGCTTAAGCAATTCTGTTGCCTCAGCCTCCCAAGTAGCTGGGTCTACAGTGCCCACCACAATTCCTGGCTAATTTTCTTGTTGCAGTTGTTGTTGTTGTTGTTGTTGTTGTTTTAGGTGGCCCAGGCTGGGTTCAAACCCATCAGACTCATTGTACATGGCTGGCGTCATACCCATTGAGGTAGGGTAACCACCCAGGATGCTAAATTTTATAGAATGATTTTTTTCTTTTTTGCAGTTTTTGGCCAGGGTTTGGGTTTGAACCTGTCACTTCTGGTATATGGGGCTGGTGCCCTACTCCTTGAGCCACAGGGACTGCCCTTTATAGAATGCATTTTTTGCATCTGTTGACAGGATCATTTAGTCTTTGTTTTTGCTTCTATTTATGTTGTGAATTAGATTTATAGATTTGTGTAAGTTAAACCAGCCTTGCATCCCTGGGGTAAAGCCTACCAGATTATGAAGTGCATTTTTTTTTTTTTTTTTTTTGCTATGTGGCTGTATCCTATTTTCCAATATTTTTATTGAGTATTTTTACGTCAATATTCCTCAGTGAAACTGGTCTATAGTTTTCCTTTTGTGTTGGCTCCTGTCCTGCTTTTGGTATCAGGGTGATGTTTACTTTGTAAAACATGTTGGGAGAGGCTTCACTTCTTCACAATCTTTGGAATAGTTTCTGCAGCATAGGTACTAGCTCTTCTTTGAAAGTTTGAAAAAATTCTGGGAAGGAGTCATCTGGTCTAGGGTTTTTTTTGTTGTTGCTGCTGTTGGGAGTATCTCTATTGTTTTGTCAATTTTGGTGCTTGATATTGATTTTTCAAGACATTTATTTCTTTCTGGTTAAGACTAGGGAGGTTGTGTGATTCCAGGTATTGATCCATTTCCTCCACATTGTCATATTTTGGGTGTAGAGATTTTTGTAGTGGAAATGATCTCTTATATGTCTGTAGTATCTGTTGTTATTTCTCCATTTTCATTTTTAACTGAAGATATTAAAGATATTAGTTTTCTATTTATGGATAATGTGGCCAAAGTTGTATCAATTTTACACTTAGAGTCAGAATCAGACAAGGATGTCCACTACCACCATTACTATTCCACATAATGCTGGAAGCTCTAGGCAATGCAATTAGGGAAGAGAAAGATATTAGTGGAATTCAAATGGGGGCAGAAGAACTCAAACTCTCACTGTTTGCTGATGATATGATCTTATACTTAAAAAATCCCCAAGACTCAACTAGAAGAATTCTGGAAGTGATCAAGAAATACAGTAACATCTCAGGGAATAAAATCCATGTTCACAAATCAGTAGCCTTTGTATATGCCAATAATGATGAAATGGAAAAGTGAATCAAGAATGTAGTACCATTCATAGTAGCCTCAAAGAAATTGAAAGACCTGTGAATATTCTTACAAAGAAATTAAAGGACATCTGCAGGGAGTAGTATGAAACTCTGAGAAAAGAAATAGCAAAATACACTAACAAATGGGCAAACATAATCATGGTCTTGGCTGGGAAGAAACGACATTGTTAAAGTGTGTAGACTAGCTAAAGCAATCTACAGATTTAATACAATTCCTATTAAAATACCAACACTATACTTTGAAGAACTCAAAAATATTGTTCTTTATTTTGTTTGGAACCAGAAAAAAACCTGTATAGATAAAGCAATCCTTAGGAATAAAAGTAAATCTGGGGGCAGCAGCAGTGACTCAAAGGATTAGGGCACCGGCCCCATATGCTAGAGGTGGTAGGTTCAAGCCCAGCCCTGGCCAAAAACTGCAAAAAAAAAAAAAAAAAAAAAAAAAACATAAAAAAATAAATCTGGAGGCATACTCTACCAGAATTCATATTATACTACAAGGCCATAGTAATCACAGCAGCATGGTATTGCCACAAAAATAGAGACATAGATCTATGGAGCATAATTGAAAACCCAGATATGAAACCAACTTCTTACCATCATTGGATCTTTGATAAAGCAAACAAAAATATACACTGAGGAAAAGAATCCCTATTCAGTAAATGGTGCTAGGTGCTGGTTATCCACATGTAAAAGACTAAAACTGTACCCACATCTCCCACCACTTACAAAATTTGATTCATGATGGATAAAAGATTCAAATCTAAAACATGAGATGATAAAAATTCTAGATGAAAGCATGGGAAAAAAGCTTGGGAAAAACTCTCAATGATATCAGCCTAGGGTAAGATTTTATGAAGAAGATGGCATCAGCAATGGCAACATCCACAAAAATAAACAAATGGGACTGAATTAAGCTGAAAAGCTTCTACACAGCTAAGGACACAATAATGAAAGCAAACAGACCACCTTAAGAATGGGAAATAATATTTGCATGTTACAAATCTGACAAAGGATTGATAACTAGAATCTACAGAGAGCTCAAATTAATCAACAAAAACAGAGAAAACAATCCCATCTCTCATTGGGGAAGAGACATGAACAGAACCTTCTCTGAAGACAGACAAATGACCAAAAAACACATGAGAAAATGATCATCGACCCTTATCATCAGCAAAATGCAAATCAAAACCACCTGAGATAACACCTAACCCCAGTGAGAATAGCCCACGTCACAAAATCTCAAAGCTACAAATGTTGGCATGGATGTGGAGAGAAGGGAACACTTTTACACTGTTAGTGACATTGAAAACTAATACAGTCTCTTTGGAAAGAAATATGAAGAGTCTTCAAAGAGCTAAATATAAACCTTCCATTTGATCCAAAATTCCATTATTAGGAATCTACCCAGAAGAAAATAAATTATTTTGTCACAAGGCCTTTTGAATTAGAATGTCTAATTGCAGCTCAATTCACAATTTTCAAGACATGGAAGCAACCCAAGTGCCCATCAACTGATGAATGGATTAATTAACTGAGAATGTGTATACCATGGAATACAATTCAGCTATAAAAAGATGGTGACTTTACATCTTTTGTATTTACCTGGATGGGGTTTAAACACATTCTTTTTGTAAAGCATCACAAGAATGGAAATTCATGTATCCAATGTACTCAATACTAATAGGAATCTAACAGAAAAACAACTACATGCCCATATGAGAGAATAACACAAGTATATTCAAGGAGGGAGGGGAGATGAGGAAAAGGGGAAAGGAGAAGAGGGAGGAGGATTCATAAGCTCTCCCCTGATGGATACATTGTCAGGGTGTACAGCATACCCCCAGGATGAATGGCTCAACTGTCTGAACTACAACTTGAACCTTACCTTAGAAACACAAACAATGTAACCTAATCATCTGTACCTTCATATTTCACTGAATTAAAAAAAATAGTAAATAAATAAATAGAAAGAAAAAGAAAGATTGCAACTTGCTGAAGGCTCAGATGACCATTAGAATTTTTTTAGCAATAAAATATTTTCAGTTAGGTTATGTATGTTTTTAGACACAATGCTGTTGCTCACTTAATAGACCACAATATAGTGTAAATGTAAAGTTTTTGTACATCGGGGCAAAAAAAATTTTGTGTGACTCAAGTTATTGTGATAGTCACTATTTTGTGGTGATCTAAGGGCCAGACTGGAAATATCTCCAAGTTCTGCTCAGATATAAAAACATATTGGCGTTTTCCTACATAGTTTTTTTAAATGTCATCAAAAATGGGATCATACAATTTACGTTGCTCTGAAACTTTCCACATTCACAGAACAGGTTAACACATATTAGATCAATAAATTATGTTGTTTTAAAATTTGCATTGAAATCCTTGTTAGGGATTAATGGCACTTTATGTAACAATTCCCTGACTTTTAGACATTCTATCTTTTGACATACAAGAAGACAGCACTGCCTTATCTTTGTTCCCTATTACTAATGTGTCTCATTCACTAAGGTGCTTTCAAAAATTTGTCTTCACTTTTATTTTTCAGGAAACTTGTTTGCTGGAAGTCTCACTGAATCTTTCATTTTGTTTCCTGTTTTAAGAATTTACAGAGCATCTCAGACTGTGAATTTGTAGCTTTGCCTCATATTTGAACATTTTATACTACCCACTCTACTAAACTACAATAGTGTGACAGGAATAAGATATCCTTTATGTGTAGTAGGTAATTATTTTCAAATTTAGGGGAAAGAAAGAGACACACAGCTGTCACTGGTCCACAGAATTCTTGAAAACTGTTGGTCACAGGTTGTCATTTCCTGATTAGGCTCATTCCTACTACTTGGAAGCTATGTTTTATAGACTTTGTCTCCACTCTCTCTTGAGTTCTTGGCTTCAACTTTTTATACATTACTCTGTTTTCTTAAGAAAATTAAATGTACATAGTATTCCATTGTGTACATATGTCACAATTTATTGATCTATTCATGGGTCGATGGGCACTTGGGTTTCTTCCATGACCTAGCAACTGTGAATTGGGCTGCAATGAACATTCTGGTACAGATATCTATGCAGCCATAAAGATGGAGACTTTACCTCCTTCATGTTTACATGGATGGAGCTGGAAAATATTCTTCTCAGCAAAGTATCTCAAGAATGGAAGAAAAAGTATCCAATGTACTCAACCCTATTATGAAACTAATCATTAACTGTCATAGGCAAGCTATAATCCAATTGTAGTCCAAGAATACGGGGAAAGGGGAGAAGGAGGGAAGGGGAGGGGGGAGGATGGGTTAAGGGAGAGTGATTGCAGGGATCACACCTATGATTTATCCTATAAGGGTGCATGTGAATATTTCTACATGTCGAATATAAATGTCTTAACACAACAATTATGAGAATGACATGATGGCTATGTTGGCCAGTTGGATGAAAGTATTTCTAATTGTATGTGGAAACAACACACTGTATCCCATGATAGTATTAATGTGCACTAATATGACTTAATAAAAAAGAAAGAAAATTAAGTGTGATTGGTACAATTTAAAAATGTTCCACTACTTACTATCTTAAATAACAACAACCAATCAATTTACTTGACAATCTGAAATTTGGACAGGCCTTGGCAGGAACTGAGGGCAAGAGACTCTACTTTTAGATAGCTCAGCAACATGGATGGTAAGTTGATGTTGGCTGTTGACTGGGAACTCAGTTAGAAAAGTGAACGAAGGTCTTTTGTTCATGCCCATGTGTGCTGCTTGGGTTTTCACTTAGTGCAGATACTGTATTGAAGAGCAAGTGATCTAACACATACAATATACATGCTGTTCCCTTATTGTTACATCTTAGATTAAGACAGTGCACTTGTCACAACTAAGGAACCAATACCAGTTCATTATTACAAACTAAATCCATACCTTATTCAGCTTTTATTAGTTTTAACAAAATGTTCCAGGTAGAAGCTTCATGACCTCCCAAGT
Organism: Otolemur garnettii; assembly: GCF_000181295.1. Lineage (NCBI taxonomy): Eukaryota > Metazoa > Chordata > Mammalia > Primates > Galagidae > Otolemur > Otolemur garnettii. Next base: position 151,775 of record NW_003852765.1, read on the forward strand.
CACAGAACATCACTTTCACTGTACTCTGGTGGTTAAAGCAGTAACAATGTCTATTTAGGCTTCTCCATAGCATGGTAACAGGATCCTAAGAGCCCAGAATTCCAAGAGAACTAGGCAGAAACTACATGGTATTTTTTATGATCTAGTATAAAGTCGCACAATATCACTTCCACTGCATTCTGTTGGTCAAGATGGTCACAAAGACTCAAGAGGAAGAGAAGAAACTATACTTCTTGATTGGATAGTAGGATGAACATATGGGACAGAGGATATTGTTGCATTCATCTTTCTGAATATACTCTACCACAGATAGTACTTAGGTTATGAGGGCTCAGGATTGAGTTCCATATTTATTTATTTTCTTGTTTTATTAAGTCTTATATACATAGATCATGAATATATTTACGCCTTCAATGCGTTGATTGTACAAATTAGAGTGCTTACATCTTATTAATTAACATAGTTTTCACCTGATTTACATAATCACTGTGTTAAGACATTTGTGTTCAATACTTGATAGATTTGAATTGTACCCTTGCAATATGCTTCATAGGTGAGGTCCCACCATTAACCCTCCCTATATAGAAACACCCCTCACCCTTCCCACCCCCCTTCCCTTCTCTCCTTCATTCTGAGATACAGTTGTGATTCATTTCTCATATGAAATTGTGATTATAAATTGGTTTTATAATAGTACTGAGTACATTGGATATTTTTTTCCCATTCCTGATATACTTAACTAAGAAGAATATTTTTCAGCTCCATCCATGTAAACATAAAAGAGGTAAAGTCTCCATCTTTGTTTAATGCTGCATAGTATCCCATTCTATACATATACCACAATTTATTGATCCATTCATAGTTTGATGGGCATTTGGGTTTCTTCCATGACTTGGCAATTATGAATTGAGCTGCAATGGACAGTCTGATGCAAATATCTTTGTTATGAATTAATTTTTGGTCTTTTGGATACACACCTAGTAGAGGAATTGCAGGATCAAACAGCAGGTCTACAGTTAGATTCTTGAGTGTTCTCCAAACTTCTTTCCAAAAGGAACGTACTAGCTTGCATTACCACCAACAGTACAGAAGTGTTTTCTTTTCCATATCCACTCCAAGATCTGTAGTTTTGGGATTTTGTGATGTGGGCTACTCTTACTGGAGTTAGATGATATCTCAAAGTGGTTTTGGTTTGCATTTCTCTGATGATTAAAGATAATGAGCATTTATTCATGTGTCTGTAGACCATGCACCTGTCTTCTTCAGAAAATCTTCTGTTCATGTCTCTTGCCCACAATGAAATGGGATTACTTGTTGTTTTCCTATTAATAAGTTTGAATTCTCTGTGGATTCTGGTTATTAGACCTTTGTCAGAAATATAACCTGCAAAAATCCTCTCCCATTCTAAGGGCTATCTACTGGCTTTACTTACTGTGTTCTTGGCAGTGCAGAAGCTTTTTAGTTTGATCATATCCCAATAATGTATTTTTGATGTTGCTTCAATTGCCTGGGGGGTCCTCCTCATAAAGTATTCTCCCAGGTCAATTGAATTTTTATAGTTTCATGTCTTAAGTCCTTTAAACAGTGAGAATCAATTTTTGTTAGAGGAGAAAAGTATGGGTCCAATTTCAATCTTCTACAAGTCGCAGGCCAATTCACCCAGCACCATTCATTAAATAGGGATTATTTACTCCAATTTATATTTTTGATAGGCTTATCAAAGATAAAATGATGATAAGTGTCTGGGTTAAACTCTTGGTTTTCAATTCTGTTCCATACATGTATCTCTCTGTTTTTGTTCCAGTACCATTCTGTTTTGATCACTATACATTTATAGTATTATCTGAAGTCTGGAAGCATGATACTTCCTGATTTATTTTTATTTCTGAGTAATGTTTTGGCTATTCAAGGTTTTTTTCTGTTTCCATATAAAAAAAAGTACTAATTTTCTAGATCTTTAAAGTATGACACAGGTACTTTAATAGGGATTGCATTAAATCTGTAGATTGTTTTCGGAAGTATAGACATTTTAACAATGTTGATTCTTCCCAGGCATGAGCTTGGTATATTTTTCCATTTGTTAACATCATCAGCTATTTCTCTTTTCAGAGTTTCATAGTTGTCTTTATAGAGAACTTCTACATCCTTTGTTAGATACACTCCCAGGTATTTCATCTTCTTTGACACTATTGTGAAGGGAATAGAACCCTTGATTGTTTTTACACCTTGACTTTTGTTCGTATATATAAAGGCTACAGATTTGTGAGTATTGATTTGTATCCTGAGACATTGCTATATTCCTTGATCACTCCCAGGAATTTTGTAGTTGTGTCCCAGGGGTTTTCCAGATATATGATCATATCATTGGTGAAGAGTGACAGTTTGTGCTCCTCTGATCCTATTTGGATACCCTTGATTGCTTTCTCATGCCTGATTGCAGTGGCTAAGACTTCCATTACAATGTTAAAAAGCAGTGGAGAAAATGGGCAACCTTACCTGGTTCCTGATAAGAGTGGAAATGATTTCAATTTTACTCCATTTACTCCATTCAACACAATATTGGCTGTGAGTTTGCTGTAGATAGCCTCTATCAATTTAAGAAACGTTCCTTCTATAAATAAAAAATAAAGACCATATAATTCTCTCAATTGTTACAGAAAAAGCTTTTGATAATATCCAGCATCCTTTCTTGATTAGAACACTTGAGTTCCATATTTAGAGTGAAAAGACTAAACCAGCAAAGAAGACTGCAAAAAAACAGAATGAAGGTGGTGTCTGTGGCTCAGTGGGTTGGGTACCAGCCCCATACTCTGAGTGTGATCGCTTCCAGCCCAGCCCCGGCCAAACTGCAACAAAAAATAGCTAGGTATTGTGGCAGGTGCCTGTGGTCCCAGCTACTTGTAGGCTGAGGCAAGAGAATCACCTAAGCCCAGGAGTTGGAGGTTGCTGTGACTTGGCAGCACTCTACTGAGGGCAATAAAGTGAGATTCTGTCTCTGAAAAATAGAAAAAAAAAAGGCAGACTGAGAGTGACATCAGCAAAACAGCAGACTAGCAAGTGCCAAGCTCTTCTTCCTCCCACAGAAATATTCAAAATAACCAGAACCCATCTGAATAAACTCTGTAGGAGGTCTAGAAAACAGTCAAATATTTATAACATGCAAAAAAAAAGAGAGTTTTTAAAGACTTAGAAAGTTTCGTGGCATTTTTACTTACCCTTACTCCATTCCCTCCATGGCACAGCAGTACTTTTGTTTTGATTTTTAGCAGACATCAGCCTGGTTTCCTGTCTCCTTATCCTTGAACTAGAGGTAGCAAACTAGATTTTATTATTGAATTATTATGTATATCTGTTCTAAACTGTCTGAAGTATATGCATAGGACTGAAACAAAAAGCCAGTGGTACTTTGCACAACTGGAGATGTAGGTGATAAAAATAGCAAGTAATAAAAGTTAAAAGTGACTACAAACCCATAGATACCTGGGGCAAGAGATTCAGGGTGGAGAGTTACAACAGCCCATCTATGACCTGGAGGAAAATCTGAAGTGAAACTTGTTGGGAAATGAAGACATTCAAAATTAGCCACATATATGGGGTCTATTACTCAACGCTGGCTGCCATAATAGTTTAATGGGGGGGGTGCTTAAACAACAGAAATCTATTTTCCCACAGTTCTGGAGGTTAGAGTCTCAGATTAGGGTGCCAGCATGTTTGTGTTATTGTGAGGTCTTTATTTCTGGCTTTCAGATGGCTACCTGCTTGCTGTGTCAGAGAGAGAGAGAAAGAGAGATAAATTTTAGTCTATGTTTCTCTTCTTATACTGAAACAGTCCTATCAGACTAGGGTCCCACTTTTATGACCTCATTTAACCTTAATTAGTGCCTAAAGACCCTATATCCAAATATAATAACATTGGAGGCTAAAGCTTTAACACATGAATTTTTAGGGGACATAATTCAGTCCATCACATTACATTCTGGCCATGAAAATGTTATGTCCTTCTTGCATGCAAAATATATTCATATCACCCCAATAGTGCCCCAAATCTTAAATGATTCCAAAATTAACTCCAAAGTCTAAAGTCCAAAGTCTTTTCTAAATAAATATATAGGTGAGAATCCAGAGAAAATTTATCCTATGGAAAATTTCCTCTCCAGCCCACTCATGAACCTGTGAAACTAGCCAAGTTATGTGTTTCTAAAATACAATGGTGGGACACTTATAGGATAGACATTTCTATTCCAAAAGAAACAGAAAGGAAAGAAGGAAGGGGTGATAAGTCTTAAGCATGTTGAAAATCTAGCAAGGAAAATTTGACTAGATACTAAGACCCACAAGAATAATCCTATTTGGTTTGACATTCTGCTCTCTAGATCTACTGAGGTGGCAAGAGCACCCCAAAGGTCCTTCAAGAATATTACAGGGGCAGTGCTTGTGGCTCAGGGTGCAGAGCACTGGCCCCATATACTGAGGCTGGTGGGTTCAAACCTGGCCCTGGTCAAACTGCAACAAAAACATAGCCAAGCATTGTGGCAGGCACCCATAGTCCCAGCTACTTGGGAGGCTGAGGCAAGGAAATTGCCTAAGCCCAGGAGTTGGAGGTTGCTGTGAGCTGCGTGATGCCACAGCACTTTACCATGGGTGATAAAGTGAAACTCTGTCTCTACAAAAAGAAAAAAAAAAAATCTTACTCCTTCAGCTTTGTTGGGCAGTTCTGCCCTGTTGGCTTAGTGAAGTGCTACCCAAATGGCTTTCTGTGAGAGCCTTGCCCATGTAGCTCTGCTGGATTCTGGTCAAGCTCTTTGAGACCAAAGTGGAAGTAGACTAGTTTCTGGGCCTGTGGTGGAAATGGAATCCATAATAATCTCTGAATTTCCTTGAATTGACCTTGTCCCTTTTTCATAAAAGATAGTGTGTATTCCTACCTGAATAGCTCTATGATCCTATTCTGTAAAATCCAAGAAATATAAATAGCCTTCCTTCATTCCAATATATTTTCTCTCTTTCCTTTAGTTCCTAGAAATGTCTTTGCTAGTATAATCCTATCTGAAGTCCAGGATTCTGCTGAGATGCATTATTAAATCAATAATTTGCACTCATCCTCTTTGTCAAATGGTTGTTCAGCTATACCCTTATTGTTCTCTTCAGAACATACTTTCTTATATTTTGCAATATAGATAGGCTGGTAATTTTCCAAATATTTAACTTCTGATTCTTTTTTACTTAGTAATTCCTTTTTCAATTCATCTATTTTCACATTTCACTATTAGCAGTCAAGAAGAACCAAACCACTCCCTTGACACTTTCCTTAGAAATCACATTTACTAAATATCCAATTACATCTCTTCCAACTTTTACCTTCCGCAAAACCCTAGAACATATTTCAGCCAAATTATTTGTTTCTGTATGAGGATTGTCTTTCCTCCAGTTCTAATAATACATTCCTCATTTCTGTCTGAGACTTCACCAGAATTGCTCTTAATGTTCATATTTCCAGCATGCATCTCAATACTTTTCCTACTTCCACCCATTATCCAGTTCCAAATCTTTCCCCACATGTTTAGGTATTTATAACAGTAGCACTCCACTTAGAATAGAAACCTATGTTAGTTGGCTTGGGCTACCATAAGAATATACTATAGACTGAGTGGCTTAAACAACAGAAACTTTTTTCTTCATAGATCTGGAAACTGGAAGTTTGAGATCAGTGTGCTAGCATGGTTGGGTTCTGGTAAGGGCTCTATTTCCGTCTTGTAGATTTGTTGCCATCTTGCTGTGTCATCACACATGGGGGACACAGAGAGACCTTCCTTTCCTTACAAGGCCACAGTCATACAGGATCAGAGACCCCTCTTTTGACATTACTTAACCTTAATTACATCATAAACACTGTATATCCAAATACACTCATATTGGAAGCTAGGACTTTAAAATATGAATTTTAAAGATGACAAAATTCAGTTGATAGAACGGAAAAATTGAAAAAGTAACAAACATACTTAGGCAAGATGATGAAGAAAAGTCCTGAAGAAATAAAAATCTTGTATAAGAAGCTCAGAGCAAACCTAAATAAGTGAAGCGTATAAGTACTGAATAAAGGAATGTCTAAGTACAAAGTCAATCTGCAAAGCCTGTGAAACATGGTTGTTAGCTATATGGAACAGAGACTTCAGGGAGCATGTACTACAAAGAATAGCCTTTGATATAATAATATGGAAAAGTATCAAAGCACATTAAACACTAAAACTTTCAACAATTCAATCAAAAGCAAAATACTGGAACAGAGAGGGTAATCTGACTTCTAGAGCTACTGCATTGTAATAATCAAATGTTCACTTTTTAACAGAAAAGATCAAAAGACATACAATGAAACAAGAAAACATGTTTCACTCAGAGAAAAAAAGGAAATTGATAGAATCAATTTACAAAGAAGCCCAGATATATACTAGACAAATAACAGAAAATACTTGAAAGCAACCGACTTTACTATGCTCAAAGAGCTAAGGAAAAACACAAAGAACTAAAGAAAAACAATATATAAATAAAGTGAAATATTAACAAAAAGATAAAAATTATAAAAAGGAACCAGAAAAAGAAATTCTGAAATTGAAAATTATAATTACTAAAATGGAAATTTAACCAGAGAGATTTAACACAAGATTTGAACAGAAAGATTAAAGAATCTATTCATAGGCTTGCATAATGGACAATACATTTGAAATTATCAAGTCAGAGGAGCAGAAAGCAGAAAGGATGATGAAAAGTGAATAGAACCTAAGGGATATGTGGGACATCATTAGGCTGACCAAATTATAAATTACTAAAGTATCAGAAGGAGAAGAGATTGAAAAGAGCAAAAAGTATTTCAAAAAAAATCATTCAAAACTTCCCAATTTGAGAAAAGATATGAGTTTTCAAATCCAAGAAGTTTAATGATCTCTAAGTAGGGTAAATCCAAAGAGACCCACATGGAGACTATTATACTTAAACTGTTAAAAGCCAAAGATAAAGACAGAACCTTAAAAACATCAAGAGAAAAGTGATTAATTATGTATAAGAAATCTTCATTGAAATTATCAATTAATTTTTCTTTTTTTTTTTTTTTGAGACGGAGCCTCAAGCTATCCCCCTGGGTAGAGTGCCATGGCATCACAGCTCACAGCAACCTCCAACTCCTGGGCTCAAGCGAGTCTCCTGCCTCAGCCTCCCAAGTAGCTGGGACCACAGGCGCCCGCCACAACGCCCGGCCATTTTTAGTTGCAGCCATCGTTGCTGTTTGGTGGACCCGGGCTGGGGGTTCGAACCTGCCACCTTAGGTGTACGTGGCTGGTGCCTTAGCCACCTGAGCCACAGGCGCCGAGCCATCAATTAATTTTTCATCAGAAACCTTGGAGACCAGAAGACAGTGGGTTACTATACTTTAAATGCTGACAGAAAAAAATGCTGAATTTTGTCATTTGAAATGAAGTGAATATTAAGATATTACTAGATAAACAAAATCCAAGGGAAAGTATTACCACTAGGCATGTCATATAAAGATGATAATGATAATCATGGGAATTCTTCAGGTTGCCATGAAAGGATGCTAGAAAGTAACTAAAAGCTGTATGAAGTTAAAAAGATCTCAGGTAGAAGTAAATACACAGGCAAATACAAAAGCTAATATTATTAGAATCTTGATTTGTTACTTACTGTTTTCTACAAAACTTAAAAAATAAATGCATAGAAGTGATTATAAATCTATGCTTTTGGGCACATATATAAAAATGTAAAAATAGCATAAGGGGGGACAGAGATACATAAGTTAGAGATAAGTTAGAGATACATAAGTATAGTTTTTGTATGCTATTGAAATTAAATTGGCATCAATTCAAATTATATAGTTGTAACTTCAGAATGCTATTTGTAACCTTTTTTTTTTTTTTTTTGCCATCTTCGGCCAGACTGGGTTTGAACCCGCTACATATGGGACCAGTGCCCTACTCCTTTGAGCCACAGGCACCGTTCCTATTTGTAAGCTTTATGGAGACTACAAAGTCTCTGTGTCTTTAAAATAAATATCTATAGTATATAAGCAACAAGAAATGAGGAGGAACTGATAACATGTCACTACTACAACAAAAAAAACTGAACACGAAATGTCATTAATAGAGATAATGAAGGACAAGTAAGCTATAAGAAAACAGATAGCAAAATTGACAAAATGTTTTAATCTTTATCAAAGCTCTTTATCAGGAATTACTTTAATGCATATGTATTAAGTGCTCCAATCAAAAGATAGATTAGCAGAAAGGATTAACAAAAAAACTATAACTTACCTATATGTTGTCTAGGGGAGACTCATTTTGTATCTAAATATACAAATAGATCAAATATGAAAGGATAGAAAACAGTAACCTAAGAGATTTGGGGTGATTGTAGTATACTAATATCAGACAAAATAGACTTTAATTCAGAAACCATCACACAAGACAATGAAGAACATTAGATATTGAGAAAAGAGTCAATTTGAAAAGATATACAAATTATAAACATATATATATTAAATATCAGAAACCAAAATTATATAAAACAAATATTTATAGAATTGAGAGAAGTAGAGTTCCATATATAATAGTTAGAGATTTCACTACACTACTTTTGATGATAGATAGGAAATCCAAGCAGATCAATAAGGAAATAGAGGACTTGAACAACATAAACAAATTAGTCTTAACACATGTGTACAGAACACTTCACTCTTAAACAGTAGGATATATCTTTTTCTCATGTGTATATGGAACAGTCTCCATAATGGACCATATGTTAGGATACAAAATAAGTTTTAATAAGTTTAAGAATTGAAATAAAAAGTATTTTTTTATAAGCACAATGGAATGGAGCTAGAAATAAGTAACAGGGAAAAAAAAAACTACAAAAGTCCCAAACATGTGGAAATTAAATAACGAATTCTTAACAAATGGGTCAAAAAAATCATTAGAGAAATTAGAAAATACCTTGACAAGAATGAAAATACAACCTACCATAACTTATGGGACACAGAAAAAGTAGGGTTAAAAGAATTTTCATAGGTGTAAAAACATATATTAGATAATAACTGAAAATGATATCCTGATTTTATAGCTTGAGGAACCAGAAAAAAAAACCAACTTAGTATAAACATGGAAGTATGAAGGGAAGAGTAAAGATCACAGTGAATATAAATAAAGTAGAGAATAGGAAAATAAGATTAATAAAACAAATAATTTTCTTTGAAAAGAGAACAAAATTGATAAACCTTTAGTTAGACTAAGAAAAAAGAAAGGAGTCTCAAACATTACTACCAGTATTACAGAAATTATTATTAAAAAGAGCTGTAAGCACTTGGATGCCAAACATTTGGATCACATAAACGAAATGGATATGTTCTTGGAAACACAGAATATATCAAAACTGAATCATAGATAAACAGAAAGATATAAATAGGCCTGTAATTGGTAAAAAGATTGAAGCAGTAATCAAAAATCTTCCCTAAAAGAAAAGCTCAGGACCAGATGACTTCACTGCTTAATTCTACCAAAATTTTAAAAAAGAATTAATACCAAACTTTCTCAAACTCTTCTAAAAATTAAAGAAAAACATACTTACTGACTTATTCTGTGAGGCCTACATTACCCTAATACCAAAGCCAGATGAAGATATTACAAGAAAAGAAAAACCACAGACTAACATTCTTTCCGAATGTTGATGCAAAAATCCTCAACAACTGCTAGCAACGCATTTTCAGGAGTGACTATATATCACCACCAAGTGGGATTTATTCCTGGAATGCAATAATGATTGAATATATGAAAATCAATCAATGTAATATACCATAGGAATAGAAGAAAGGAAAATAAGACATGTGATCTTCTCAATTGACACAAAACTCATTCAAAAACACATTTTTTTAATTTAAAATCACTCAATAAAGTAAGAATATAAGAAGTCTTCAACATAATATAAGCCATACAAGCCCTGACAATTAAGTTCACAAACTCATCCTAAAAATAGTGCTACATACCTCATAACAGAATATCACTACAGTCAGCTTTGAAGTACTCTCCCCAGGAAGTTATTCACCAATGCCAGTGCCTTGTCCACTCTTCAAAGCAATTTTGGAACTTTTTATTGGAATGGCCATGAGAGCTGTTGTCATATTACCCTAGATGTTTAAATTAGGAACAAAGACAAGTAGTTTGAGGTACGGAAAAAAAAAGTTGCTTAATTTGCCAGAAAATGGAGAATGTCAGACTCTAATATTAAAGAACCATCTTTTCCACTTTAATCCGAAATGCAGAGTTTGTAAAGGAGGTTTTCAGCTTTGGGCTACTGTTATTTAACTGTGGTTTGTTGTCCTGATTGACCTTATCTCAGTGAAGATGATCTCATGATCTATGTGTGGGCAATTCGATTGAGCCATCTCCTGCTTAATAGATGTGCCTCGACCTTTCCAAACCATGTCCTTTAACCACACAATGGCTTTTTCAGGAAAGTGTGTCACTCAAGTCTCTCTACAAGTGGCTTCCCAGATTACCAGGCATTCCAGAAACAACCTCACACTGGGACTCTTTGGGCTGATCCTGAAAGGCAGCTCTTCCACAATGGATGCGCATGTGTGGCTAAACTACATGGTTTGGAAAGGTCGAGGCACTTCTATTAAGCAGGCTGACAAGAGCTTCAGGCTCTCAACCCTGTGGGGTTTGAGGGCAAAGTAAGTAGGAAGATGAGATTAGGTAGCCTCAACAAATAAAGGCTTCTAGCCCTTATCTTTTACAGTCATATCAGCATTATGATTAGCATCTCATACCCCGAATGTCGCCTATTGTCTATGCAATATATAGCAACATATATATATATTTTTTTCTTTTAATTTTTTCATCTTTTTTCTGTCAGATTTTTCTTTTTCTTTCTTTTTGTATCATTATAATTTTTCATTGTTTCAATAGCAAGGGCTCACTTTTTGTTTTTCTGCTGTTGTTATTCCTTTCCTTTTCTTTTAAATTTTATTCCCTAAGGTTTATTGTTGGTTGGTTTGTTTAGTTTTCTTTTACAGTATTTTTACTTTCTTTAACAACAAAGGCTCAATTTTTGCTATTGTTTTCCTATTCCTTTTATTCTTCCTTTCCATTCACTTGTTCTACCTTTCTCTCTCCTTTTGTAAAGATTATTCTTTTCTTAACTTTCCCACATAAATTTCTCAAACAACAACTAAGATATACCCCCCATTCTTACATATTATATAATTTTATTTTTAATTATTTTTATCTACTATTATTACTATTATTGCTTTTTTCTGATGTGTTTTATTCTTTGTCAATCTGTATTTCATTTATGGGACAGAGCCTCACTTTAGGCCTAGGCTGAGGTCCCACAGCATTGTCCTAGCTCAAGGAGATATTTATTGATCTAGTGAGTCCTTCTAGCTTTGGCCTTTGGAAGCATGCTAGATCTCCACTACAACAAACAGCTATTTTCTGTTTTTGTTTTTTGGATTTTTTTTCTTCTCCACTAGGTAGAGGTGGGGTATTAATTCTGCTTATGCTGGTAAGGAGCTTCTAAACTTGAGGTACTCACCCATCCCAGATCCCAAAGGCTGGGAATTGTAAGTGCAGGTCAAAGCACATTGCTGAACACCACTATTACTCCTGTCTCTCTCTTTCTGTTCTTTTCCTTGTTGTCAATCTTTCTTTCTAATCCCCTGTTCCTTTTTCTTTCTCAATATTTTCTCCCTTCTTGCTCTTCACTCTTCCCTTTCTTTTGGTCCTATACCAAAATGACAATACAACACCTAAGGATAGAGACAAGAAAAACTAAAGAGGAGGAGGAAGCAAAAGGAAAAGGTAGAATAAGGAAGAAGATAAGAAGAAAACACTTTGAAGTAGAAAAAAACAGAAAAATCCTGGCAACATGAAAGACCAGAACAGGAAAAAAAAAAAAAAAAAACCCCAAGGAATCATGAGGCAGCTACTGCAAGGAATTTTACCTAAAAAGAAGTGTTAGAAATAATAGAAATGAAATTGAAAATATGGATAGTAAAAATAATGAATGAAACTGCTGAGAAAGTGGAAAATAACCAAAAGAAAATCCAAAAGCAGAACCAAACAAGGGATTAAATATATGAAGACTATACAAAGGATACAGTAGACCTTAAAAAATTGAAGTATTTAATCAGGAGACTTAAAAATGTAGTAGAAGGTATAAATAACAGATTAGAACATGGAGAAGGAAGAATATCAGAGGTAGAGGACAAAGCTCTTGAACTAACACAGGCAGTTGAAGAGACAGAAAAAAAGACATAGAGAAAGCAGAATGTTCACTGACAGAATTATGAGAATTCATGAAGTGTTCAAACACACAAATTATAGGTATCCCAGAAGGGAAAGAAGAATGCCCCAGAGGAATGGAAGCCCTACTAGAGGATATCAAAAATGAAAATTTCCCAACTATCACCAAAGATTCTGACACACTTCTTTCAGGGGAATATCAATCCCCAGGTCATCTCAATTCAAACAAAGCATCTCTAAGATCCATTGTCATGAACCTGTCCAAAGTCAAGATGAAATAAAACATTCTACAAGCAGAGAGGAGTAAATGCCAATTGACATAAAGGTGAAGACCTATCAGGGTGAAAGGACTCCTCAAATGAAATTTTTCATGCCTGAAGAGAATGATCACTTACCTGTAAGCTTCTTAAACAAAACAGTTTTCAGCACAGAAGTCTACATCCTGTTAAGTTAGGCTTTAAATTTGATGGAGAAATCAAATCTTTTAATGATATGCAAACACTAAGGAAGTTTGCCACAAGACCAGCTGTATGGGAAATAATTAGACCTATTCTCCACACTGACCATGTTAATGGACCGTCAGCAAACTAAACACTCAGAAATTAAAGGACAAAACCTAGCTTCCACAACAATGTAAAAGATAAAACTCAGCAATGAACTTTCACAAAATGAGATGAATAGAATTCCACCATAATTATCAATTCTCTCAATAAACATTAATGGCTCGAATTGCCCACTGAATATGCACAGGCTAGCTCACTGCAAAAGCAAGCACAAGCCATCCATGTGCTATCTATAGGAAACACACTTAGCCTCAAAATACAAAGCAAGACCAGGGTGAAGGGATGGAAAACAATATTTTAGGCAAATGAAAGGAGGGGGTCACAATCTTATTTTAGATACAAGTGGATTTAAAGCAATTAAAGTCAATAAGACAGGAGGTGAGGCATGATGGAAAACAGGAAAGATGTATAGCTCAGCTCTCCTAGAACAACATTTGAGAGTGAGTGGGCTAGATCATTCCCAGTGTGGAATATTGATGTGGAGTGGCAGTTCACGGTATGTAGCAAAGTGGCAGATTACTGGACTTGGAGTGTAATCCAGAGCTATGGAGACTTGAGGAAAGGTTCTGCACTGTGGCCACAGCAGCTGCAGGTGGTGGCAACCAGCACCACCACAGAGCAATTCCTAGTTTATGGGGAAACTGGGTATTGTGTGGAAACACTGGTGAAGTGTGGACTCCTGAGCAGAATTAGGTGGCCAGAGAGGGGTGTCGTCTGGTGCGGCACCACTGCAGTTAGACAGCAGGAGAGACACTCAGACAGGAAATATCCTAGATAGGAAGAAGCCATTGTTTTAAAATTTGGGAGATGGTGGTCACAGTAGACACCTTTCCATGCAGGCCAGGTGTAGCAATTTGAGTCTCACCTGCAGACAGTTGTCCTACACACAGAAATGGCCCAGGATATCCCACACTTCAGAGGAATTGTTGCAGGGAGAATTTGTGAAACCTGTCTGTGAAGATTTTCTGAGACTGGTGGAATCAACAGTTCGGCAGGGTCTAAGTGCCAAGTGGGTAATCAGGCAAACACCAAGAACAATCTAAGCTGGGAAACAGGTATAAACCTGGGACCCACACATGGTGCCACCTGGTGTCCAAAAAGTATATTGCAACATAAATATATTCCTACTCAAAGTCGTCCCTATGGCATATATATAGTCCTATGTTTAGATATGTGTGTGTATATATATATATACATATGTATATATATATGTATATATATATTTGTTGTCTTTTCATTCTTTCTTTGCTTATTCTTTTTCCTTTTTTGCATTTTTTCCCTTTTTCTTTCTTGTAGGAGTTATTGTTAAAATTTTTTAATATTAGTTTGATGTAACCATTCCAAATTATATAAAAAAATCATACCCCACAAAAGTATAAATGTATTCATGATCTATGTGTATATGATTTAATAAAAGGAAAAAATAAAAACATTAAAAAAATATATTTTTTTATGGCCAGGGCTGGGTTTGAACCCGCCACCTCTGGCATATGGGGCCTGTGCCCTACTCCTTTGAGCCACAGGTTTTACTTAGTATTATTTTCTCTGCTTCAGTTTTTTTTTCTTTGACAGTCTCATTATGTTGCCCTTGGTGTAGTACTGTGGCACTGCAGCTCTTGGCAACCCCTAACTCTCTTGGGCTGAGGTGTTCTCTTGCCTCAGGCTCCCAGGTAGCTGGGGCTGCAGGTGCCTACTATGGTACCTGGTTGTTTTTAAATTGTGGTTGTCATTGTCGTTTGGTGGTCTCTGGGCTGGGTTTGAGCACGTCAGCTATGGTGTGTGTGGCTGGTGCCCTAGTCACTAGGCTATGGGTGCCGAGCACTCCCCTTCCTCTTATCATTGCTAAGAGTGCTTATACCAGGCTATTTGAGTTTTTTTTTTTTTTTTGGTTATTTTTGTTTTTGTTTTTGATTGTGTGTTTCTGTATCTGTTTGTTCATTTTGTTTCAATGTGCCTTGTGTTCTGCTAAATCCTCAGGTTGGTTATTTTCCAAAACTCCAATTTTTACATTCAACAGGAGCAAAGGGGATTGGGGATGATAGCCAACTGAAGCCAGCTTACAACAGATGCTCCCATCCAGAGGGAGAGACAAGGACTAGAGAGCACCCAACAAAGCTGAAAAGTGGGTGCTGAGCTGAGAGAAAAGATTGATAATTGCACGTGTTCTCTGCTGAGTCAAGCTACAACTCCAAGGAAACAAATTTCAGGTACAGAACTCACCCCAAAGAGGACATGTGTTCTTCCCCTCCCTCCAAAGAGTTGCTTCCTTGCTTGCTGTGGGATTCCTACTAGTGAGCAGTGAACTGAAATCTTCTTCTCTCATCCCACAGGAGTGAGTTGCTGGAAGCTGGGACTCCTTCTGCAGGGATTCCCTGCTGTGATCCTGGGCATTCTCTTGTCTGGCATGAAGGTTGAACAAATATTTTCCCTGCCACTTTGAACACCCAGTCCACCCTTCCTCTGGGTCTGGTGGTCAAGAAACCCGAGCCCTTCAGAGACCAGAATGTTGGCGGTTCTTTGTTAAGACTGGGCATTGTATGGTCTGAGGCAGGGTAGCTATGCTGTAACTGTAAATCTGGTAACAGTGCAGAAAGGCACATGGGGACGGAGTCTGGCTTGGCTCTGAGGAAGTGCAACTCAGCAGTGGACGGAGGCTTGTGTCTCTGCACAATGGGTGGAGACTCAGGAACCATTGAAGTGTGGGAACCTGTGTGGAGACACCTTCCACCTAGCAGCAGCATTAATAGAGAGATCTGGCTGGGGTCAAATTTTGGGGGGACACCTCCCCAATTCTGTGGACTGCCAGAGGGAGCTAGACCTCACATTGCAGGGATACCAGAGGAGAAGAGCAGCCAGGGCAGCAGCATAGTCTCTGAGGGTGAAAAATATTTGCTGCTTTGTTAACCTCTGGTTTGGAATGAGCTCAAGTGGAACACACCCCAGTTTCCATTGAGCATCCGAGGTAGTCACATGTCAACTCCCACAGCTGGCTGGTGGCAGAGTGTGGTCAACTGGCTGACAAGGCATTGACTTCCCTCTGACTCTGGCAGGTCCAAATCCCTGGAGCAATTGATCATTGGAGAGAACTGGACCATAGCCCCATGGGGCTACTAATGCCTGGGTGTGATGGAGGTGCAAGATGGGGAAAGAAACACCTCTGGACTATTTTGCTGGGAAGGCCATTATGATACCACAGAGCACTGTGTTAGTTACATTTGAACTGACAGTGGACCCCCCACTACCTAGATACTGAGGACATTTTGAAATCTCCCACCCAATCTGCATTTGTGTTGACCAGGACAATTGGTTTAGAACTCTTGACCTGGGATGATCAGCTGGGGACCCACCAAGGTTCTATCCTGGTTTTCTTGTTGTGGGACTGTGGGATTCTCCTCTTCCAGTTGTCACCTGTAGGGGGGCAGGGTGTCTTAGTTACTTATATATCTCCACAGCTGAGATTTAAGCCCAAAGCCACTGATTCACAAGGATTAGACAGAGACTAGCTAAATACAGGTCAAAGCCACCTAGCCCCATCACACCAAGCAGGTCCCCAGAGTTTCAGGCTATAGTACTGAGTAGGATCTTTGTAAAGCTATAGGGGAAAAGCCACAATCACCAATCCCAGATCTTTGGTAAAGGGATGGTTAATTACAAGTCCAGGAGCCCTCAATTCAATTTCACCTTACCTGCTTCTCTAACCAAATGATGAAAAATAAATATGGGGTGGAGTCAGTGGAAAAACTCTGCAAGATGAATAATCAGAATAGATAACTTCCCCAAGGAATGACAAAGGAGACACCACAGAAGATCATATTTATAAACAAATGGCTGAGATATCAGAAATAAAATTCAGAATTTGGATTGCAAATAAGATTAACAGAATGGACATAAGGATGGAATTAGAAATTCAAGGAGCAATTCAAAAGTTGTCTCAAGAATTCAAGGAATTTGAAGACAAAATCTCCAAAGATTTTGACACATTGAGGCAGGAACTTGCATTCCTCAAAGATCTGAAAAATACAGTAGAATCCCTCAGTAACAAAATAGAGCAGGCAGAAGAAAGTATCTCTGACATTGAAGACAAAGCTTTTAAATGCTCCCAAATGCTCAAGGAGAAAGAGAAGTGGAGAGAAAAATGGATCATTCCCTCAGAGAACTGTGGAACCACTCCAAAAGAGCAAACATTGACCTTATAGGAATCCCTGAAGAAGAAGATGTTCTGAAAGGCACAGATACTCTACTCCATTAGATAATTGAGGGGAACTTTCCAAGCCTGGCAAGAGATAACTGAAATTCAGATAACAGACAGTTTCAGAACCCCAGCACAACTTGACCCAAATAAAGCATCTTCTAGACACATTGTAATTAATTTCACCAAATTTAATAATAATAAGAAAATCCTGCAAGCAGCCAGATGTAAGAAAATCATAACCTACAAGGGGAAGAATATTAGAATGACTGCAAATCTCTTTGCTGAAACTTTTCAAACCAGAAGACAATGGTCATCAACCTTGAATCTGCTAAAACAAAACAACTTTCAGGCCAGGATTTTGTATCTAGCTAAATTGAGTTTCATTTATGAGGGAGAAGTTAAATACTTTAATGACATACACACACTGAAGAAATTTTCCATAACCAAACCAGCTCTTCAGGATATTCTCAGACCCATCCTCCATAATAACCAGCACAATGCTCTACCACCAAAGTGAACTCACTCTGAAATTCTTGATCAAAACCCAATTTCCACAGTGTTTAAAAGATTTAAAATGTCCACTAGACTTTTGAGAAACTTGACACACACAGTATTACCAGGCTTATCAATACTCTCAATTAATGTGACTGGCTTAAATTGTCCTCTTAAGAGGTACAGGGTTGGCTGACTGGATACAAAAACTCAGGCCAATTATCTGTTGTATACAAGAATCTTATCTTACCTTTAAGGATATATATAGACTCAGGGTGAAGGGATGGACATGTATAATCCAGGCAAACAGAAATAAGAAAAAAGCAGGGGTGGCAATTTTATTCACAAATACATTAGGCTTTAAACCAACAAAAGTAAGGAAAGACAAAAATGGTCACTTTATATTTGTTCAGGGAAACACTCAACATGATGAGATGTCAATAATTAACATTTATGTGCCCAACTACAACACTCCTCAGTTTATAAGAGAGACCCTAACAGACATGAAGAATTTAATATTTACCAGCAATGTAATAGCTGCAGATTTTAACACCCATTTGGCAGTGTTGGATAGATCCTCCAATAAGAAACTGAGCGAATAAATTTAGGACTTATAATTCACCATACAACAATTGAATTTAATAGACATCTACTGAACAATTCATCCTAACAAAACTGAATACACATTCTTCTCATCAACCTATCTCATTTGGAACATCCTCCAAAATCGATCACATGTCTAACCTCAGCAAATTTAAGGTATAGAAATTATTCCTTGTATTTTCTTGGATCATCATGCAATAAAAGTTGAACTCACTAATAACAGGTGTCTGCATACTCATACAAAGACATGGAAACTAAATAACCTTATGCTGAGTTATAGCTGGGTCGTAGATGAGACTATGAAGGAAATTGTCCAATTTTTGAAACAAAACAAAAATGAAGACATGAATTATCAGAACCTTTTGGATACTGCAAAGGCAGTCCTAAGAGGGAAATTTATAGCATTGCAAGCTTTCCTCAAGAGAACGGAAAGAGAAGAAGTCAATAACTTAATGGGACACCTTAAACAACTGGAAAAGGAAGAATATTCCAATCCAAAACCCAGCAGAAGAAAAGAAATAACCAAAATTAGAGCAGAATTAAATGAAATTGAAAATAAAAGGATTATAGAACAGATCAAGAAATC
>NW_003852765.1:173482-183332 GCF_000181295.1 Otolemur garnettii
CTGAATAAAAGTTGCTCCCGTCATTGATGAACAAATGGTATTTTGACATACATCTTCATTGCTTCACTTTCATTTTATTCGTAAAAACAAAATCAAACACATTGAGCAACATTCATATGGGAACTACACTTGTTTATAATTGCTTTGTCAAAAAAAGTATTCTGTAAGAGTTAATTTGCTATAAGAAATTTACAGTAAAATGTATTATATGTTAAAAAAAATCAATTAATCAAAAAGGTGGTTTTTTGAAAAATTCAACCAAACTGACAAACCTTTGGCAAACCTAACCAAAGTTAGAAAACTAAAGTCCTTAATATCATCAGTCAGAAATGACAAAGGCAAAATAACAACAGACACCTCAGAAATTCAAAAAATCCTTAATGAATACTACAAAAAACTTTATTCTCAGAAATATGAAAATCTGAAAGCTATTGATCAATACTTGGAATCACGCCAACTTCCTAGACATAATCAGAAGTAATTAGATATTCTGAACAGATGTATATTAAGTACTGAAATAGAATCAACTATATGAAATATCCCCCAAAATAAGAGCCCAGTACCAAACGGTTCACATCAGAATTCTACCAAACCTTTAAAGAGGAACTAATACCTATATTACTTAACCTTTTCCAAAACATAGAATAAGAAGGACTACTTCCCAACACATTCTATGAAGCAAATATCACCCTGATCCCCAAACCAGGAAAACACCCAACAAGAAAAGAAAATTATAGACCAATATCTTTAATGAATATAGATGCAGAAATATTCCATAAGATCCTAAGAAATACAATCCAGCAACATATCAAAGGAATTATACACCATAACCAAGTTGGTTTTATCTCAGGGTCTCGAGGTTGGTTCAATATATGTAAATCTATAAATATAAAAGATTACATAAACAAACTAAAAAACAAAGACCATATGATTCTCTCAATGAATGCACAAAAAGCTTTTGACAATATCCAGCATCATTTCATAATCAGAACACTTAAGAAAGTAGGTATAGAAGGGATTTTTCTTTTTTTTATGTTTTTATATGTTATCTTTTTTTATTTTCCCAAAGTCTCCAAAAATAGACAACTAACATTTATAAATAAAAATAGAACATAATTTCAAAAAACAGATCATGCCAAATTTTATAGACAATAGAAAAAGAGGAAATACTTCAAATTCATTCCAGAGGGGACTTTTCTTAAACTGATAGAGGCCATGTACAGTAAACCCGCAGCAAATATCATATTGAATGGAGTAACAGTGAAAACATTTCCATTCAGATCAGGAATGAGACAAGGTTGCTCATTGTCTCAAGTGCTTTTTAGCATTGTAATGGAAGTCTTAGGCATCACAATCAGGAAAGAGAAGGCAATCAAAGTTATACAAATAGGGTCAGAGGAGATCAAACTTTCACTCTTTGAACATGATATGATTTTATACCTGGAATACCCCAGGGACTCAACTAGAAAATTCTTAGAAGTGATTAAAGAATATAGTAGCATCTTAGGATACAAAGTAAATGCTCACAAATCAGTAGCTTTTATATATACCAATAATAGTCAAACTGAAAAAACACTCAAGGACTCTATTCCCTTTATAGTTGTGCCAAAGTAGATGAAATATTTGGGAATTTACCTAACAAAGGATGTGAAAGATCTCTATAAAGAGGATTATGAAACTCTGAGAAAAGAAATAGCTGAAGATGTTAAGAAATGGCAAAACATACCATGCTTATGACTGGGAATAATCAAAATTGATAAAATGTCCATATTACCCACATCAATTTACAAATTTAATGCAATCCTAAACAAAGCACCATTGTCATACTTTAAAGATCTGGAAAAAATAGTACTTCATTTTATATGGAACCAGAAAAAAACCTCTAATAGCCAACACATTACTCATAAATAAAAACAAATTAGGAGGAATCATGCCACCATACTTCAAACCATAATATAAATTTATAGTGATCAAAACAGCATGGTATTGGCACACATATAGTGAGTAGATGTATGGAACAGAATTATGATCCAGGAGATGAACCCAGACACTTATCATCATTTGACTTTTGATAATCCCATCAAAAATATCAATTAGGGGAAAGATTCCCTATTTAACAAGTGGGTCTGGGGAAACTGGCTGGTGACTTGTAGAAGACTGAAATTTGACCCACACTTTCACTATTAACAAATATTAATTCTCACTGGATAAAAGATTTAAACTTAAGACATGAAACTATAAAAATTCTTGGAGATAGTGCAGGGGAAAAACTTGACGAAATTGGCTTGGGAGAATACTTTATGAGGAGGACTCCTTGGGCAATTGGAGCAACACAAAAAATACATTACTGGGATCTGATCAAACTAAAAACCTTCTGCACTGCCAAGAACACAGTAAGTAAAGCAAGCAGATAGTCCTCAGAATGGGAGAGTATATTTGCAGGTTATGCTTCTGACAAAGTTTTGATAACCAGAATCCACAGAGAACTCAAACTTATCAATAAGAAAAGAACAAGTGATCCCATCTCATTGTGGGCAAGAGACTTAAACAGAAGCTTCTCTGAAGAAGATAGGCACATGGCCTACAGATACATGAATAAATGCGCATCATTTTTAATCATCAGAGAAATGAAAATAAAAACCACTTTGAGATATCATATAACTCCAGTAAAAGTGGCTCAGATAACCAAATCCCAAAACTACAGATGTTGGCATGGATGTGGAGAAAAGGGAACACTTTTGCACTGTCAGTGGGAGTGCAAGCTAATATGTCCCTTTTGGAAAGTAATATGGAGAATTCTCAGGGATCTAAAAGTAGACCTGCCATTTGATCCTGCAATTCCTCTACTAGGAGTGTATATCCAAAAGACCAAAAATCACTTTATAACAAAAATATTAGCACCAGATTGTTCTTTGCAGGTCAATTCATAATAGCCAAGTCATGAAAGAAGCCCAAGTGCCCATCAACCCATGAATGGATTAATAAATTGTGGCATATGTATACCATGGAGTATTATGCAGCCTTGAAAAAGGTGGAGACTTTACCTCTTCTGTTTATATGGATGGAACTGAAACATATCCTACTTAGTAAAGTATCTCAAGAATGGAAGAAAAATTATCCAATGTACTCAGTACTATTATGAAACCAATTTACAATCACTCATACTTTCATATGAAGAATAGATTACAACTATGGCCCAGGATGAAGGAGGGAGGATAAGAGGATGGGAGGGGAGGGGGAATGTCAGATCAATGGAGGGTGAATGGTGGGATTATACCTATGGTGCATATTGCAAGGGTACATGTCAGATCTATTAGGTATAGAGTATAAATGTCTTAACATAATAATTAAGAAAATGAGATAAAGTATATGTTAACCAATGTGATATAAGCATTCCTAATTCCATATGAAATTAGCACATTGTACCCAGAAATACATTAATGTGTATATGATCTGTGTGTTTATGATTTAATAAAAAAAAAGTCAATAAAACAAAGAGAATACTTCATATTGGTCAAGGGAACAATACAACAGGAAGACATTTCAGTTCTAAATATTTATGCACACAACTTAAATTGCTCCCAGATTTATGAAATAAATATTAATTGATCTGAGCAATATGATATCCTATATGCCATAATAGTAGGGGACTTTAACACTCCTCTTACAGAGCTGGAAAAATCCTCTATACAGAAACTAAACAAACATAAAAGCAAATTAAATGTAACCTTAGAACAATTGTGTTTAATAAACATATGCAGAACACTCCATCCCAAAGCTACAGAATATACAGTATTCTCATTGGTCCATGGAACATTTTCCAAAATAGATTATATCCTATGACAGAAATAAAACCTCAAAAAAATCAAAAGGATTAAAATTATAATTTGTATCTTCTCAGACCACAGAGTAATTAAGGTGTAACTACACTCCAAAAAAAAAAAAAATTCATCTCAACACAAAGGCATGGAAATTAAAGAAACTTATGCTGAATGACAGTTGGGACAAAATGAGATGAAAGAGGACACCATTAATTTCTGTGAAAATAGAAGTAATGAAGACACAATCTACCAAAACTTATGGAATACTACATGAACAGTCCTAAGAGGGGAATTTATCACATTTGATGTCTAACTTAAAAAAATCTGAAACAGAGCACATCAACAATGTAATTAATCATCCAAAAGAAATGGAAAAGGAAGATCAATCCAATCCCAAGCTTAGCATAAAAGAAATAACCAAAATTAAATCATAAATAAAATTAAAAACAAAAAATATCATACAGAAAATTAATGAAATAAAAAGTTGGTTCTTTGCAAAGATAAATAAAATTGATAAAACATTGACCAGATTAACAAAAAATAGAAAAGTAAAATCTTTAATAACCTCAATAAGTAACAAAACAGGACATAACAACTGATAACCACAGAGATACAAAATGTTGTTTCTGATTATTACCAAAAACTCTGTGATCATAAATTTGACAATGTAGAGGAAATTGACCAATACCTGGAGTCACTCCAGCACCCTATTCTTAACCAGAAAAAAAAAAAAATCCTTCAATCAGACCAATACCAAGCACTGAGATTGCAGAAACAATAAAAAAGATTCCAACAACAACAAAAGCCTTGGACCAGATGGTTTGACACCAGAATTCTATAATCCCTTAAAAGATGAGCTTGTACTTATGCTGCAGAATCTATTCTGAAACACTGAGAAGAAAGGAACATTCCCTAACATGTTCTATAAAGCAACACACCTTGATTCCAAAATCAGGAAAGGTCCCATCTAAAAAGCAGAACCACAGGCCATTGGAGAATATCGATGTAAAAATACTCAACACAATTTTAACTAATAGATTGCACCTTACACATTAAAAAAATTATATGCTATAAACAAGTAGGCTTCATCCAAGGGATACAAGGCTTGTTTAATATACACAAATCCATAACTGTAATTCACCATATCAATGGATGCAAAAAACAAAGATCATATGCTATTCACAATAGTTGTAGAAAAAGCATTTGACAAAATCCAACATCCTTTTCTAACAAGAACACTTAAGAAAAATGGCATAAGTGGCACATTTTTAAAGCTGATTGAAGTGAAATATGACAAACCCATAGTTAAAGTCATACTGAATGGAGTAATACTAAAAGCATTTCCATTTAGAACTGGAACCAGACTGGAACTTTTGCCACAATCATTCAACATTGTACTGGAAGTTCTAGCCAGTGCAGTCAGGAAAGAGAAGGATACAAAGGACATCCAAATAGGGGTACAGGAGGTCAAACTAGAACTCTTTGCTGATGCATGATCTCAGAAAACTCCTGAGACTCAACTACAAAACTCCTGGAAGTCATCAGTGTATACACTAATATATCAGGGTATAAAATCAATGTCCACAAGTCGGTAGCTTTTGTATACACTAATAACAGCCATGTTGAGAAGCAAATAGAGGACACAACTCCTGTCACAGTAGCTTCAAAGAAAATAAAATATTTAAAAATAAACCTTACAAAATTGGTGAAGAATCTTTACAAAGAGAATTATGAAACTATAGGAAATTTAATAGTAGAAGACATTAACAAATGGAAAAATATACCATCTTCTTGGCTGGAAAAAAAAAAACATTGTAAAAATGTTTATTCTACCCAAAGCAATCTACACATTCAATGCAATCCCCATTAAAATATTAACATCATATTTTGAAGAACTGGAAAAAATAGTGCTTCATTTTGTATAGAACTAGAACAAAACCCTGTATACCCAAGGCTATTCTTAGTAAGTAAAACAAACCTGGAAGCACGACCCTACCAGACTTCAGGCTATGTTATAAGGCAACAGTAGTCAAAGCAGAATGGTATTGATGCAAAAATAGAGACATAAACATGTGGAACAGAACTTTTTTAAAGTGATAAAACCAACCTCTAGTTGCCATTTGAACTTTGACAAACCAAACAAAAGCATACAGTGGGGAAAAGAATCCCTATTCAGGAGTGGTCAAGATGGCCGACAGGCACCAGTCTCCGACAGAAGCTCCTGT
This sequence comes from Otolemur garnettii, assembly GCF_000181295.1. Taxonomy (NCBI): domain Eukaryota; kingdom Metazoa; phylum Chordata; class Mammalia; order Primates; family Galagidae; genus Otolemur; species Otolemur garnettii. The sequence continues at coordinate 179,529 of NW_003852765.1, forward strand.
TCGGAGGAAAGGATAAAGTCCAGAGAAACCCCCAACAAAGTCAAAAACTGGGAGCCCAGCTGAGAGAGAAGAGTGATACCGGCAGGACACCTCTTCTGAGACAGGCGGAGATTCCTAGAGGACAATCCACAGGTACATAAATCACCCCAAAAGAATAGCACCCATCCCCTCCTCCAAGAAAGGTGTGCTTTTCCTTTGTTTCCTCTTCAACCGCTCTTCCAAGTCTCCTACAGGCCACCGATAAACTGAGGACCTATTCTCTCACTCCATGAGTGAGAGCTGCCAACAGGGAAGTTTACTACCCTGGAGGAACCCAGTTGAGACTTGAAACACCCTCCCCCAGGAAGAAAAGTGGAATTGGGATTAGCACTGCCATTTTGAGTTTCCAGCCCACTCTCCCTCCCCTTGTCGGCAGAGACAGGGAGAGGAGACCCAAGAACAGCATCCACCCACCCTTTCAAGACCAAGCCCCTGTCCCAGTCCTTCACCGGGAGAACTGCTTGATCCACGCTTTCTGCGTGCAGATGGATCCCCCTCAGTCAGCTCATTCTGCACTCAGCTGTCTCCCTGGTTGCTATCTGCACTTCCCGAGAACTTGGTGCCAGTGACCGGGATTGACGCTGGACAGGGAGGGCTACACACCCCACCAGGCATCTGCCTCTGGGTCTTTGGTGGCCCTTGAGGTGATTGACTTCTGCTGGGTCAGGTCACTGATCCGCGTCCGCCTCCCGGAGCCCTGCTGGCCTGTGGCTGCCATCGACTCCTGCCAGGGAGGGTCGCACAGTTCCCCCAGCTGCTTGCCTAACTCCAGGGCTTTGGCGGCAGGTGAAGGCAATTGACTTCTGCTAGGGCAGGTCAAGAAGCTGCGCACTTGCCTCCTGGGGCCCCCTGGCCCTGGATCACCACCAGCTCCTACCTGAGAGGGTCGCGCTGTCCCGCCAGTTGAGAGCCAGCCTCCAGGGCTTTGGTGGCCAGCAAGGGCAACTGACTTCTGCTGGGCAGGTTGTGCATTCTCGTTCCCTACTCCTGGAGTCTTGTCAGCTGGCAGTTGCCAGCAGCTCCTGCTGGGGAGGGTGACGCCATCCCGCCAGCAGTGCACTGGCCTCTGGGGCTTGGCGGCCTGTGAGGGCAGCTGACTTCTGCTGGGGCAGGTCCTGCCAGCGCGTGATTACTGCCAACTCCTACCGGAAAGGGTTGCGCCATCTCGCCAGCTGCACACCCGCCTTTGGGGCTTTGGTGCCCTGCAAGGACAACTGACTTCTCCTGGGGCAGGTTGCACAGCCCCGCACCCACCTCCCAGGGCCTTGCAAGCTTGTGGTCGCCAGCAGCTCCTGCCTAGGAGAATCGCGCCATGGCGCCAGCCGTGCATCTGCCTCCGGGGCTTTGGTGGCCAGTAAGGACAACTGACCTCCACTGGGGCAGGTTGCACCTGTCTCCCAGGGCCTTGATGGTGACACTGACTCCTGCAGGGGTGGGCTGCATCACTCCATCTGCTGGCCCTGCCTCCCTGGGTCTTGCCGGGTTGTACCCAGGAGAAAACTAGAAGAAGCCACTGGTAGAACGGTTTTAGGGACGGTTTCCGAAAGGTGCAAATTCAACATGGGACTGAATCAGCGGAAAAACTCTGGCAACCAGAATAACCAGAGTAGATTAATCTCCCCAAAGAAGGATGTGTTAGACACAATTGAAGACCCACTACATAAACAGAAATCTGAAATGTCAGAAATTGAGTTCAGAATCTGGATAGGGAGTTAGATCAACAGGTTGGAGGAAAAGAGGGAGCTAGAATTTCAAATCATTCAAAAGCTGTCCCAGGAATTCAATGATTTCAAAGATAAAATTATCAAGGATTACAATACACTGAAACAAGAGGTTGCAGATTTGAAGAGCACCGTTGAATCCCTCCGTCAGAGGATGGACGAGGCAGAAGATTGGATCTCCGACACTGAAGACAAAGACTTTGAACGCACCCAGACTTCCAAAGATTTTGACAGATGGAGAACAAAAACAGATCTCTCACTCAGAGAGATCTTGGATAATTCGAAGAAAACTAATATTCACCTCATAGGAATCCCTGAAGGTGACGAAGTTGCTTCAAAAAACACAGAGGCACTCCTTAACAAAATTATGAAAGAGAACTTTCCAGACATGCCAAGGGACACTGAAATTCAGATAGCAGACAGCTTCAGAACCCCAGCACGACTCAACCCGAACAAGACATCCACCAGGCATATCATAATCAACTTCACTAAAGTTAACATGAAAGAGAAAACCCTGAAAGCTGCTAGACGCAAGAAAACATTAACCTACAAGGGGAAGAATATTAGAATGACTTCAGATCTCTCTGCTGAAACCTTTCAGGCTAGAAGAGGGTGGTCACTGACGTTCAACCTCCTAAAACAAAACAACTTTCAATTCAGAATCCTCTATCCAGCTAAACTGAGCTTCATTTATGATGGAGAAATTAAATACTTTAATGATATTCACATGTTGAAGAAATTTGCCATTGCTAAACCAGCCTTCCAGGATATCCTCAAACCTATCCTCCATAAGGACCAACGCAATCCTCCACCACACAAATAAACCCACCCAGAAAATTTTGACTAAATTCCAATCTCCACAGTGACATAAGGATCAAAGATGTCTAATGAACCTTCAAAAAACTCGACATCCAAAATTATGCCAGGATTATCAATAGTCTCAATCAATGTAAATGGCTTAAACTGCCCTTGAAGGAGACACAGGCTGGCTGACTGGATACAAAACCTCAAACCAGATATCTTTTGTGTACAAGAAACACACCTTATTTTAAAAGACAAGCATAGACTCAGGGTGAAGGGATGGTCATCTATTTTCCAGGCTAATGGAAAGCAGAAAAAAGCAGGTGTTGCAATACTATTTGCAGATACAATAGGTTTCAAACCAACAAAAGTGATCAAGGACAATGATGGTAACTTTATATTTGTTAAAGGTAGTACTCAATATGATGAGATTTCAATTATCAATATTTATGCACCCAATCAGAATGCACCCCAATTTTTAAGAGACACTTTAACAGACATGAGCAACATGATTACTCCCAGCTCCATCATAGTCGGAGATTTTAATACTCCTTTGGCAGTGCTGGACAGATCATCCAATAAGAAGCTTAGCAAAGAAATTCTAGATTTAAACCTAACCATTCAGCATCTGGACTTAACGGACATCTATAGAACATTTCACCCTAATAAAACTGAATACACATTTTATTCATCAGCCCACCGAACATACTCCAAAATAGACCACATCCTAGGTCACAAGTCTAACCTCAGCAAATTTAAAAGAATAGAAATTATCCCTTGCATCTTCTCAGACCACCACAGAATAAAAGTTGAACTCAGAAAAAACAGGAACTTGCAGACTCAAACAAAATCATGGAAGCTAAATAACCTTATGCTCAATGACACTTGGGTCAAAGACGACATCAAGAAGGAAATTACCAAATTCTTGGAATTAAACAACAATGAAGAGACGAGTTATCAGAACCTCTGGGATACCGCAAAAGCAGTCCTAAGAAGGAAATTTATCGCACTGCAAGCGTTCCTCAAGAAAACGGAAAGAGAAGAAGTTAACAAGTTAATGGGACACCTCAAGCAATTGGAAAAGGAAGAACACTCCAACCCAAAACCCAGCAGAAGAAAATAAATAACCAAAATTAGAGCAGAATTAAATGAAATTGAAAACAAAAGGATCATACATCAGATTAACAAATCAAAAAGTTGGTTTTTTGAAAAGTTCAATAAAATAGATAAACCTTTGGCCAAC
>NW_003852765.1:185983-212129 GCF_000181295.1 Otolemur garnettii
CTCAAGAATGGAAGAAAAAGTATCCAATGTACTCAACACTATTATGAAACTAATTGTTAGCTATCTTAGGAAAGCTACAATCCAAATGGAGCCCTAGACTATGGGGAAAGGGGAGGGGGGAGGGGAGGGGAGAGGATGGGTGAAGAGAATGATATTGTGGGGATCATGCCTATAATTTATCCTATTAGAGTACATGTAAATTTGTCTAAAGGTTGAATATAAATGTCTTAACACAACAATTATGAGATAGACATGATGGCTATGTTAGCCAGTTGGATGAGAGTTTTCCAAACTGCATATGAAAGCAACACACTGTATCCTATGATAGAATTAATGTACACAATTATGATCTAATGAAAAATAAATTAAAAAAAGAATCCCTATTCAACAAATGCTGCTAGGAAAACTGGATAACCACACATAAAAGATTAAAACTGGACCCACACCTTTTACCATTTACAAAAATTGACTCAAGATGGTTAAAAGTTTTAAATTAAAGATGTGAAATGATAAAAATCTCAGAAAAAAAGCATGGGTAAATCTCTTGATGGTGTTGGAGTGAGGAAAGCTTTTATGAAGAAGACTTCAGTGGCCATTGCAATAACAAAATAAATCACTGGGACTTAATTAAGCTAAAGAAAATTTCTGCATAGCTAAGACACAACTATTAAAGCAAATAGTCTTCATAATGGGAAGAGACATTTGCATATTATGAATCTGACAAAGGGTTTATAACTAGAATCTACAGAGAACTTGAATTAATCAACAAAAAGAGAACAAACAATCCCATCTACCACTGGAAAAGAGGCATGATCGGAAACTTCTTTGATGAAGACAGATGAATGGCTAACAAACATTTGAAAAAATTCTCATCATCCCTGATTGTCAGAGAAATGCAAATCACAACCACCCTGAGATATTACCTAACCCTCGTGAGAGTAGCTCACATCACAAAGTCTCAAAACTGTGAATTCTGGCACAGATGTGAAGAGAAGGTAACACTTTTACACTGCTGGTGAAACTGCAAACTAATACAACCTTTTTGAAAGGAAGTATAGAGAATCCTCAAAGAACTCAAATTAGCCCTTCTATTGGATCCTGAAATCCTGTTACTAAGCATCTACCCAGAAGAATAAAAAATCATTTTATCATAAGGACATTTACACTAGACTGTTTATCACAGTTCAATTTACAACTGCCAAAATGTGGAAACAAGGTAAATGCCCACCAACCGAAGAATGGATTAACAAGCTCTGGTATATGTATACTATGGAATACTATTTAGCCATTAAAAAAGATGAAGACTTACATCTTTCGTATTAAACAGGATGGAGTTGGAACACATTCTTTGTAGTAAAGTATCAAAGAATGGAGAAGAAAGAATACAATGCACTCAATTCTAATATGAAGCCAGTAAATTATCTAATACAGGCCCACATAAGAGAAAAACTCAAATCAACTCAAGGTGAGGGCGTTTGGGGGTAACACAGGAGCCAGGAGAAGGGAGGAGGCAGTATGGGTGTGCTCCAACTTAGTGGGCACAATGTTAAGGTGTATGATACACCTCTTAGGGGTGGAACACAACTATAAAAGGGACTTCATCTAACAGATGGAAACATTGTAACCTAATTCTTGTATCCTCAATTAATCTGAAACAATAAAAAATATTACTAAGTCTGAGGAGCACAATTCATATTCTTCTTAAGCTCACATGGAATGTTTACCAATATATACCACATTCTCGGCCATAAAACACACCTTAAAATTTTTCAAAGAATAGATATCATACAAAGTATGCTTTCAAGCCAAGAAATTATTAAATTAGATTCAATAATAGAAAGATAGCTTGAGAATTCAAAAATATTTAAAAATTAAACAACACTTCTAAATTTCACATGGGTCAACAAAGAAATCTCAAGAAAAATTTAAAAATACATTGAACTAAATTAAGCTGATGAGGTGCAGTGAAAGCAGTGTATAATAGGACATTTACAGCACTGAATGCATATAATAGAAAACAAGATATCAATCATCTAAAGAGAAGGAGCAAGATTGCTGACCAGAGACACCAGCTGTCAGAGCATATCAGTAAGGAGATGTTTTATGAAAGAGAGAAATGAACAAGCAGATGAATCTATATTTGGGATCTATGGCAGGGGGGAAAGAACCTTCAGGAGACTTCATGTGAGAAAGTTGCAGAACAGAGATTAACCCCTGATAGTTAAAGTCCAATGAGAAGGGTAGATGGAGCAGAGTTTTTCTTCCTCTGATAGTCATCAGGTTCCTGAGATGCTGGGGGGAATTTATGACCACATGAGCCCAGAAGATATTGACACCAGGGAGCTGGGAGCTTTTTATGGACAGGACACCAGGTTTGCAGCTTCCCTGAGGCACCTTCCATTCCCACATACCTGAGCCAGGACAGAAAGCACCATATTGCTTGACTATCCACCATGTGCCTTTGTCCTCCACAGGGAGTTTCAACTCCTCAATTTTTATCTAGCTCATTCCCACACAGACATTTTCCAACTCCAGCCCAGAATGTAGGAGCCATGGGGCTCCAGTGGGTCCTAGGTGATATTCATGACACCAATTTCTGTAAATTCGGGGCAGGAAGCACCTGGAGAGAAGTACAGACATGACCAGAGTGCTAGATTTCCTCCATTCAGACTCTTTTCCCCTCCTTTTCTTCTTCCCAACCTGTGGCTTCAGAGAAAGATAATTGGGCTACCACACTGAGGCTTTCACAGATAATGGAGCTCAGATCTTTCTTCTTGGGGTCCCTGAGCAGATTGAGGGGTGCTTAGAATGTTAGATCTCTGTCCACCTGTCCTCCCTGGTGTTGCTTTCTCAGTGATTTCATCAGAGTGTGGGATGCTCCAAGGTGGTGGGACATTGAACCTGCTTGGGCACCTAATGGGCACCTCATGGGCACCTCAGGACCAGCACACTTCTCCTTGGCATGGTAAGGGATTGAAGCTCAGGAATGTGTGGATAAACCAACAGGCCAGATCCCATATCTCCACATCTTGATCACATTGCTTGGAGACATGGAGGGCACATGTGTGAGTTAGTCTCCAGGAGGTAAAAGTTAACACATGCATGGGAAGATTAAGGGCACCCCTTCCCCCACAGGTGAGTTTTGCTCTTCAACTCAGGCCAGTACCCTGGGAAGGGAGCCTCCTTGCCTGCATCATAGTCTTGGGGGACCGGGACTGGCTTGAGCACCTGCATACTGGCAGATGCCAGGAGGAAACTGTGGATTAGTAGAAGGCAGAGAGAAGCATGGCCTGTTTTATACTGCCAGATTGGGAGTCCTACATTGCCCCACCTCCACAATCAGAGTTTCTGGATGGATGGGGCCACTTCAGCCTCTCCCTGAAGTCTTTATTCAGAAGCTGGGAGCAGACTTTTGACCCCTAATGAAGTAGGTACCTTGATAAATTTTGTGGAGCCTGAGGGGAAGCTCACCCAATCCATCACTGCCTAGTCTCACTACCCCACGCAATATCACTGAGACAGATAATAATGACACCAGAAAATCCATTTCCCTACTCACCACCTGGGGCATTTGAGTGCTTCTCCTGATGGACTAGAACTGGTCAAAGGACCCCAAAAACAAATTGCAGCTTTTTCCTCCCAGTAAATACCACCTACTGACTGGGAGGTCAATTTGAATACCCTTTACAGCATTTATAGATTCAATCATAAAAATCATGTTTGCTTCCCACCCAAAAGCACCACTTTCTCTCTCAGAGGTTAATTAGGTGTGCTGTTATATAAACAAAAGAAAATCCAAAGATAAGAAGCAATACCTGCTCCTGATGATAAGGAATCAGCTAAAGAGCTCTGGAAGTATGAAGAAACAGAGCAAAAAGACATTTTCAAAAGGTAACACCAACTCTCTAACATAGGTATCAATGAAAATCAGAAAGCTGAAATGATAGATAAAGAATTCCAAATATGGATAATAAGTAACTTGAATGAAACACAAGAGTAAATGGAATACCAACACTAAAAAACCACAAAAATATCAATAAATGAATAAAAAAAATACCAAAGAAATAAAATTATTTTTAAAAAATCCATTATAAGTCTGGAAAATAAAAATTAATTTAAGTAAATACAAAACACAGTGGAAAACCTTAGGAATAGATTCAAACAGGCAGAAGAAAGAATGTCAGAACTTGAAGACAACACCTTCAAATTAAACCAGTGAGTCAAAGAAAAAGAAAAGAACAGAAAATTAAAAGGAATGAACAAAGCACATAACAAATATGAGATCATGTATAAAGGCCTAATATATGAATTATAGGCATCCCTATGGGGAGAAGAAAATACACAAAGAGTGAAAAATATATTTGAGGAAAACTTCCCGGGTATTCCTAGAAATTTATATATTCAGGTACAAGAAGCTCATTGAATACCTGGTAGATTCATCAAAAATATGTTGTCACCATAACACATAGTCATCAGACTAGCCAAAGTTAATACAAAGAATAAACTCCTGTGAACTGCAAGGCACAAATATCAAGTAACTTACAAAGGAAAATCCATCAGGCTAACTGCCCACTTCTCAATGGAGACCTTACAATCCAGAAGACTTTGGGGTCCCATGGTCAATCTTAGATAGAGGAATGGCCAGGCTACAATTTTGAATCCTGCAAAACTATCCCATATGAGAGAGAAATAAAGGATTTTTCATACAAGCAAACACTGAGAGAATATTCGAGACAAGACATGGCCTGCAGAAAGTATTCAGATCTGCATTGTGCATATTTCAGTATAATGGTCACCCATCAGTATAAAATCACCCAACAGACAAAGGTTAAAGCCCATATAAAATAATGGCTCAAGAGATAAAGCGATAAGAATCTATCCACCAGGATGAACAGAAATCCACTTTACTTATCAATTCTTTCAGTAAACACGAACAGCTTGAATTCTTCACTCAAGAAACATAGGTTAGCTGAATAGATTAAAAAAAAAAATACAACAAGTGGGTGAAGCAAGATGGCAGAGTAGAGACATTGTCTTTGTGGCTGGGTGCTGAGAGATTGGGGAAAGAAGACTCCAGGCACCTCTGGCTTGTGGCATCTACATAGAAACATCACTACAGGAGCACAGGGAGGCAGCAGGAGTTGGAAGGACCCCAGGAAGAGTAGGAAAGCAGCAGAGAAATCGCAAATGGATGTGATCAATCTGAGGCTGGCCTTGAAGGCAGTGGTGGCTGCAGTGGTAGCCACTACAGCAACAGGGAAAGATTGCAGATAGGGAAGGCCTTCCCTCTGGGGTTTTTGAATTTTTCTGGACTTGGGCACTAGGTTAAGTTACTTTGGGTGAGTGAGCAAGTGCCTTTGAACAATGGCCAGAGGCCAGGACTGAGCTGGGTAGAGTGGAACCTTCATTGTTTGGCAGTTGGAGAAGCCATCATGGGAAAGCTGCCCTGCAGGCTTGGTTCTCAGGGTCCCAGAGTGAGGTCCATGCTGGGAGACCTTGGGTGAGTAAGCAAGTGACTTTGTTTTTGTTTTTGTTTTTTTTCTTTTTTTTATTGAAACACCCCTACTATGAAACTAATTTATACCTTTTATATGTAAGCTATAACCTAATAAGCAAGTGACTTTGAACAGCTCCCAGAGGCCAGGATGCAGACTCCGAGAAGAACTGAGCTTTCATTGTTCAGCTACAGGATGAAGTGCAGCCACTGTGGGAGAGCTGCCTTGCAGGTTCAGCCCTCAGGGGCATAGAGGGAGGCTGATTCTGGTGCGCCTGACAAGCAGGCAGGCACTTCTGTAGAGATCAAAGTGATACACGCTTTCCTGGGAAAGCCTCTTCTTAGCAAAAGATCACAGTTTGGAAAGGTTGAGGTGTCTATTAAGTGGATTAAGGAGAGATTCAGGCTCCCAACCCTGCAAGGTTTGAGGATAAAGAAGTCAGCAGAGGCCTCCAGTCTCCATCTTGTATAGCTGTATCATCATCGTGATTAACATCTCATACCTCAAAAGATCACCTGTTGCCTAAGTAATATTCAGAAAGATATGTGTGTATATATGTCTACTTTTGTTTTGTTTATTCTGTTTTTTTTCAACTTTTTTCCACCTAGATTGTGTTTTATTTTTTCTTCATTTTTCTAGTGTAAATAAAATTTTTCATTGTTGAATTATTTGATAATAAGAGCTACATTTTTGCTAGTTTTTCTGCCCATTATTATTTTTTTCTCTCAATTTTATTCTATAAGGGTTTTTTTGATTGTTTTAGTTTGAGTGATAGTATTTTTTTTCTTCTCTATTTGGTGGAGGGGAGGTACTGCATCTGCTCAGGCTGTCAAAGAGTTACAAACATCAAGGGAACCACCCAACCCAGCACTCCCAGACATTGGAGTTTTTAAGGTGTGAGTCAAAATACCCTACTATATACCTTTATTACTCCTATCTCTTTCTGTGCCTCTCCTCTTTTTGTCAATCTTCTCTTTTACTCACCCCCTTTCTTTCTCTTTTCTCTTTTTTTATCCTTTATCCCTTCTTGATTTCCAATCTTCTCATCTTTTTAGTTCTGTATCACAAGGACACATCAACACCTTAGGTCAGAGGCCAGTAACTTAAAGAGCAAGAGGAAGTGAAAGAAAAAAATAGGTCAAGGAAATAGACAAAAAGGAAACACTTATGTGAAAGAAACAGCGGAAAAATTTTGGCAACAAGAAAAACCAGACCAGAGCAACCCTTCCCACCAAGGGACAATTAGGTAGCTATTGCAGAGAATTCCACATATAAAGAAATGATAGAAATGACAGAAAGGGAGTTAAAAATATGGATGATAAAAAATGAAGGAAATTGCTTAGAAAATGGAAAATTACCAAAAGAAAAGCCAAAACCAGAACCAAATAAGAGATGAACAGTATGAAGAACATAAAAAGATATAGCAGTGTGCACAGAATTGAAGCAATAAATGAGGGAATTTAAAGATGCAGTAGAAAGTATTAATAACAGATTAGACCATGCAGAAGAAATAATCTCAGAGGTGGAGGACAAAGCTCTGAGCTAACTCAGGCAGTTAAAGAGTCAGAAAAAAAGGGAAAGAAAGCAAAATGTTCACTGACAGAAATATGGGACTTCATGAAGCATTCAAACATACAAGTTATAGGTATCCCAGAAGGGGAAGAAGAATGACCCACAGGAATGGAATTCATACTAGAGGATATTGTAAATGAAGATTTCCCAAATATCACAAAAGATTTTGACACACTCCTTTCAAAGAGATATTGAACCCCATGTTATCTCAACTCAAATAAAGCTTCTCCAGGACAGATTGTGATGATCCTGCCCAAAGTCAAGAAAAAAGAAAAGATTCTGCAAGCTGCAAGGAGTAAGCATCAATTGACCTACAGGGGCAAAACCATCAGAGTGGCCACAGACAAGGACATATGAAAACTCAGGGTTAAGAGATGGAAGACAATTTTTCAGGCAAATGGAATTCAGGAAAAAAGAGGGGTCACAATCTTATTTTCTGATACAAGTGGATTTGAAGCATCTAAAGTCAAAAAAGACAAAGATGGAAACTTCTCATTGGTCAAAGGAAAAATACAACAAGAAGACATTTCAATTCTAAATATGTATGCACACAACTTAAAGGCTCCCAGATTCCTGAAACAGATCTTAATTAGTCTGAGCAATATGATATCCTTTAACACCATAATAACATGGGACTTTAACACTCCTCTTAGATAGCTGGACAAATCCTCTAAAGAGAAACTAAACAAATATACAAGGGACTTGTATATTTGATGTGTTTGATGTACATATATAGAACACTTCATCCAAAAGCTAAAGAATATACATTCTTTTCATAGGCCCATGAACATTCTCCAAAACTGATCATATCCTAGGACACAAAACAAACCTCAATAGAATCAAAAGAATTGAAATTTTACCCTGTATTTTCTCAGAACACAAGGCATTAAGGGTGGAACTCAATTCCAACAAAAACATTTAACCCCACACAAAGGCATGGAAATTAAACAAACTTATGCTGAATGATAGTTAGGTGCAGGAAATGATAAAAGACGAAATCATTAACTTCCTTGAGCATAACAACAATGAAGGCACAAGCTACCAAAACCTATGGGATACAGCAAAAGCAATCCTGAGAGGAAAATTTATTTCTTTAGATGCCTACATTTGAAAAACAGAGAGCACATCAACAAACTCACAATCCATCTAATGGAATTAGAAAAAGAAGAACCATCCAATCCTAAACCCATAAGAAGAAAAGAAATATCCAAAATTAAATCAGAGATTAATGAAATGGAAAACAAAAGAATTATTCAGAAAATTAACTAAACAAAAAGTTGAGTTTTTTAAAAAAATAAATGAAATAGACAAAACTTTGGCCAGACTAGACACAGAAAAGTAAAATCCCTAGTAATCTCAATCAGAAACAACAATAAAGGGGAAATAATGACAAATGACACAGAGATACAAGACATTATCTCTAAATACTACAAGAAACTTTATGCCCAGAAATTTGACAACGTGAAGAAAATGGAGCAATATCTGAAATCATACCATCTTTCTAGACTTACTAAAAAATAAATAGATCTCCTGAATTGACTTATTTCAAGCAATGAGATCAAGAAACAATAAAAATCCTCCCAACAACAACAACAACAAAAATCCCTGGTCCAGATGGCTTCACATGAAAATTCTATCAAACCTTCAAAGAAGAGCTTTTAATAATTTGAGAAGGAAGGAATCTTCTACAACATGTTATACGAAGCAAACATCACCCTTATACCCAAACCAGGAAAAGACCAAACTAAAAAGGAGAACTTCAGACCAATTTTACTAATGAATATAGATGAAAAAATTCTCAAAAAAATTCTAGCCAATAGACTACAGCTTCTCATTAAAAAGTCATACATAATGATCAAGTAAGTTTCATCCCAGGGATGCAAGGCTGGCTTATCATACACAAGTCCAGAAACATAATTCACCATATCAACAGAAGCAAAAACAAAGATCATATGATACTCTCAATAGATGCAGAAAAAGCATTCTATAAAATTTAATATCCTTTTTAAAATTTAAACCCTAAAGAATTTTGGCAAGGGTGGCACATTTCTTAAACTGATCAAAGCCATCTACAAAAAACCCAAAGCTAATATTTTACTGAATGGAGTAAAACTGAAAGATTTTCTACTTAGAACTGGAACCAGATAAGGTTGTCCTCTATCCCCATTACTATTCAACAATGTGCTGGAAGTTCTAGCTAATACAATTAGGCAAGAGAAGGAAATAAAGGGGATCCAAATGGGATAAGAGTAGGTCAAACTCTCCCTCTTTGCTGACAATATGATTTTATACTTAGAAAACCACAAGACTCCTAGAAATGATTATAAAATACAGCAATGTCTCAAGATATAAAATCGACATCCACAACTCAGGAGCCTTTGTATATTCCAACAACATCTAGAACGAGAAGTAAATTAAGGACACAATTTCCTTCACAGTAGCTTCAAAGAAAATGAAATACCTAGGAATATACCTCACAAAAGGTATATTATGAAATGCTAAGAAAAGAAATAGCAGAAGATATTAACAAATGTAAGAACATACGATGCTCATGGCTAGGAAGAATCAACATTGTTAAAATGTCAATACTTCTGAAAGCAATCTGCTAATTCAATGGCATCACCATCAAAATCCTATCATACTTTCAAGACTTAGAAAATATAATTCTTCCTCTTGTATGGAACCAGAAAAAGTCCCGTATAGCCACGGCAATTCTTAGTAATGAAAACAAGGCTGGGGGCATCAGCCTACCAGACTTTAGGCTGTATTCAAGGCCATAGCGATTGAAACATCACAGTATTGGCAAAAAAATAGAGACATAGACATCTGGAACTGAATAGAAAACTGTGACATGAAACAAACATCTTACAGCCACCAAATCTTTGATGAACCAAATAAGAACATACACTGGGGAAAAGAATCTATATTCAATAAATTTTGCTGGAAGAACTGGAAATCCACATGTAAAAGACTGAAACTGGACCTTCTCACAACTAGACAACTTTCTCCACTCACAAAAATTGATTCAAGATGGATAAAAGACTAAATTTAAGGCACAAAATAATAAAAATCCTCAAAAAAAGTGTAGGGAAAACACGTGAAAATATCAGCCTGAGGAAAGACATTATAAAGAAGATTTCCATGGCAATTGCAACAACAGAAAATATATACAAATGAGACTTAATTAAACTGAATAGCTTTTGTATGGTTAAGACACAAAAAAGCAAACAGACAACCTGCACAATGGGAAAGGACATTTGCATATTATTAATCAAACAAAAGCTTGATAACTAGGATTTACAGAGAACTTAATTAACATAAAGAGAGCCAACAATCCCTTATATTACTGGGAAAGAGAAATGAATAGAACCTTCTCTAATGGAGATAGATGAATGGCTAAAAAACATGGAAAAATGCTCATCATACCTAATTATCAGAAAAATGCAAATCAAAACCACTTTGAGATAACACCTAACCCCATTGGGAATGGCCCACATCACAAAGTCTCAAAACTACAGATGATGGCATGGATGTGGAAACGAGGGAACATTTTTACTTTGTTGGTGGGACTGGAAACTAATACAACCATTTTAGAAGGAAGTATGGAGAATCCTAAAAGAACTCAAACTGGACCTCCCATTTGATCCTGCAACCACATTACTGGTCATCTATCTGGAAGAAAAAATATTCTTTTATCATAAGGAAATGTCCACTAGACTGCTTATAGCAGGTCAATTTACAATCACCAAAATGTGGAAATGGCTTAAATGCCCACCAACCCAAGAATAGATTAACAAGTTGTGGTATGTATACCATGGAATACTATTCAGCCATTAAAAAGATTAAAACTTTACATCTTTGTATTAAATTGGACAAAAGTAGAACACATTATTCTTAGTAAAGCATCATAAGAATGGAGAAGCAAAATCCTATGTACTGAATTCTGATATGAGGACAATTGATGACTTAGTACATGGTGACTGGTGGGAGAAGGGGGGTGCAGGGAGAAGAAGGAGGGAGGGGATTGGGGGGTTACAGGGTGTTACACACCTCTTGCGGATGGGACACAATTATAAGACGGACTTTACCTAACAAATTCAATCAGTGTAACCCGGTTCTTTGTACCATCTGTACCATCAATGAATCCCCAGCAATAAAAAAAACAAAACAAAACAAAATACAAGCCAAGTCTTCTGTCTACAGGAAGCACATCTCATCTAATCTACAGGGACTCATTCAGAGTCAAGGGTAAGGGATGAAAAACAATATTCCATGCAAAAGGAAATCAAAAGAAAGCAGACATAGCCATTATCATACCAGAAAACATAGACTTCAAATCAACAATAGTAAAAAAAGAAAAACATTGTCATTATGTAATATTAAAGAGAATAATTCATGAAGAATACATAACAATCCTAAATATTTATGCCCCAAACACTGATGCCCTCAGATTCATAAGGCAAACCTTACCAAATCTTGAGATAATGATAAAGAGCATGAACATAATTTCTAGGGACTTCTACACACTACTGAAATAATTGGACAAATCCTCCAAGCAAAAAATAAATTTAAAAAATTGGGAATCTAGAAAAAAATAGGCCTAACAAGGAATTACAGAATATTCTACACCCAAACTAAATTTACACTGTTCTCTTCAACACATGGAACATTCTCTAAAATTGATCATATCTTAGGCCACAAAATGTGTATCAACAAATTAAAATGAAACATAGAAAATATACTATGTATCTTCTCAGAACATAGTTGAATACAGTTAGAAATTAACACCAATAGAAACATGCAAATTGACACAAAGTCATGGAAATTAAACAACCTGAGTTATTGGGTTAACAAGAAATTAATAACCAAAGTTAAAAGATTTCTTGAACTAAATTACAAAGGGGACACAAGTTATTAAAATCTGTGGGATTCAGGAAAATTAGTCCTATGGGGAAAATTCATAGTCCTAAATGCCTACATAAAAAGTACAGAATGATAGAAATCAACAATCTAATGAAAGATCTCAATGAACTAGAAAAGGAAGAGCAAAGTGAAGCAAAACCCTGCAAAAGAAAAGAAATAACTAAGGCAAGAGCAGAACTAATGAAAACAGAAGTTCGAGCTGTTTGAGGGGGCAAAATGGCTGACTAGAGCCAGCCTCCAACAGAAGCTCCCATCCAAATGGAAGGATAACATCCAGAAAGTATCCAATTAAGCTGAAGACTAGGAGCTGAGCTGAGAGAGAAGAGTGATAACTGCAGGTCACCTCTACTGAGGCAAGCTGTGACTCCAAGAAAGCAAACTTCAGGTACAAAATTCATCCCAAAGGAAAAGTGTCAATCCTCTCCCCCAAGAAAGTTGTTTTTTTTTTTTTCTTTTTCTCTTTGTTTGCTCCTGTATGTTTTCTACAGGTTAGTGTTGAAGTGAGGACCTCTTATCTCACCCCAAGGGTGAGAGCTGTAGGAAGTGGAGTCTACTTCCCCAGAGAGACCCTGTTGTGACCTTGAGCACCCTCTTGCCAGGCAGAAAAATTGAACTAACATTTTCCCTACCATTCTGAAGTTCCAGTCCACCATTCACCCCTTACCTGACAAACCAGAAGCCTAACCCCTGCAGAGACTACAGGAGGAGGCTCATGAGCAACACCCCCTGCCCTGCCAGTCCAAGGGCGCCATGCCTCCCCACCCAATGGCCAGAGCCTCATATCCCATGCCCCACCCTTTACCCTGCAGGAGCATCTGTGCAGCCCCCCCACCCCCGGCCAGAGTCGTAAGCCAAGCACTCTCCTTGACGAAGTCACCAGGTGCCAGGCAGTGCAAGAACTGCATGCAGCAACCCCTGTCCTGATGCTGGATCTGTGTGCCCCATGATCCTGAAGCTGCTCCTATAGTCAGAACTCCCTGGCTGTGGCAGTCACTTGGGAACTGCACAGGGTCATTTCCCAGAAAGATTCAGCAAGAGAAAACAGGCACACGGCCTACAGACACATGAAAAAATGCTCATCATCCTTAATCATCAGAGAAATGCAAATCAAATCTACTTTGAGATATCATCTAACTCCAGTAAGATTAGCCCACATCACAAAATCCCAAACCAGAGATGTTGGTGTGGATGTGGAGAAAAGGGAACACTTCTATACTGCTGGTGGGAATGCAAACTAATACGTTCCTTTTGGAAAGATGTTTGGAGAAGAACGCTTAGAGAACTAAAAAAGACCTGACATTCGATTCTACAATTCTTCTACTTGGTATATATCCAGAAAACCAAAAATTACATTATAGCAGGGATACATGTGCCAAAATGTTTATTGTAACCCAATTTATAATTGCTAAGTCATAGAAGAAGCCCAAGTGCCCATTGACCCATGAATGGATCAATAAATTGTGATATATGTACACTGTGGAATATTATGCCGCCTTAAAGAAAGATTGAGATTTTATCTCTTATATGTTTACATGGATGGAGCTAGAAGATAGTCTTCTTAGCAAAGTATATCAAGAATGGAAGAAAAAGTATCCAATGTACTCAGTCTTACTATGAAACTAATTTATAGCGTTCATATGAAAGCTATAACCCAATTATAGCCCAAGAATATGGGGGAAAGGGAGAGGGAGGGGAGGAAAGGGGGGAGAATGGGTGGAGGGAGAGTAATTGGTGGGACCACACCTTCAATGCATCTTACAATGGTCCATGTGAAATTTACTAGGTGTAGAATATAAATGTCTTAACAAAATAACTAAGAAAATGCTGTGAAAGCTATGTTGATCAGTTTGATGAAAGCATTTCAAATTATATGTAAAACCAGCACATTGTACCTCATGGTTGCATTAATGTACACAGTTATGATTTAATAATAAATAAATAACTAAATAAAAGATTCAGCAACAATAGAGCGATTGCACTGGTGTCTAAACATGGAGAGATACTTCCCCAACTCTGAGGACTGCCAAAGGAAACCATAACTCATTCTAAAGGGACACCAGTGCTACAGAGTGGATGAGGCAAAGGTGCAGTAGCTGAAGAAGAAAAGCATTTGCTGACTTGTTACCCTCAGGATTAGACTGAGTTCAAGTGGAACACTCCCAAGTGACTATTGAGTACCTGAGGCAGGCAGGCCTCAGCTCCCCCAGCTGGCTGGTGGCAAAGGGTAGTGGCCAGTCTGTTGAGGCATTGACCTTCCTTTGACTCTAACAGGCTCAAAGCCCTGGCACATCTGCTTATTGGACGGAGCAGGACCTCAGGCCTGTGGGGTCACTAGTGACTGAGTATAAAAGAGGAGCAAAGTGGAGAAAGAGACACAGCCCCCTGGTCCATCTCTGCTATTGGGTAGGCATTTTTCACCCTACAGAGTACCAGAGTGAGCCAAATTTGAGCAGCCAGTAGACTTCCACCATCTAGTTGCTGGAGACCTTTTGAACTCTCCCATTTGAGAGTTTGTAATGACTGGGTCAATTGGTTTGGAACACCTAATGTGGGACAATTACTCATGGACCCTCTTGGGTGGTACCCTGGTTGTGCGGTAATGAGAAGAGTTGATTTTCCTCTTCCAGTTGTTGTCCATGGGGGGTGGAGTCTTTTAGATGCTTGTATTTCTCCACAGCTAAGACTTCACCAGAGTCACTGATCCACTAAGTTTGGACAAGAGCCAGCTGAATAAAAGAAAGAGCCACCTAACCCCACCACACCAAGCAGGTTTCCTCAGCCTCAGACTGTAATAGTGTATGGATCCTTTGCAAAGCTATAGGAAAAAAAGCTGCAGTTATCAGTCCAAGATCCTTGACAAAGCACTGGTTGACCACAACTCCAGGAACTCCCAATCCAATTTTATCTTACCGGCCCATCAAGCCAATGGTGAAAAATAATCATGAGGTGGAATCAGTGGGAAAACTCTGGCAACATGAATAATCAGAGTAGATCAACTCCCCCAAGGGACAATATGGCAGACCCAGCACCAGATCCCATTCATAAACAAATGGCTGAAATGTCAGAAATCCAGTTCAGAATTGGAATAGTAAATAAGATCAACATAATGGAGGTAAAGATGGAATTAGATTGTCAAGGAGTATTTCAAAAGATGTCTCAAGAATTCAAGGAATTTGAAGTCAAAATTATCAAAGATTTTGACACATTGAAACAAAAACTTGTAGCCCTCAAAGATCTGACAAATACAGTAGAATCCCTCAGTAACAGAATGGAGCAAGCAGAAAAAACTCTGAAATTGAAGACAAAACTTTTTCATGGTTTCAAATGCTCGAAGAGGAAAATAAGTGAAGAACAAAAATGGATCATTCTCTCAGAGAGCTCTGGGATAATTTGAAGAGATCTAATATTCACCTTATAGGAATTCCTAAAGATGATGAGGTTATTGCAAAGGATACAGATGCTTTAGTTCATGAAATAATCAAAGAGAATTTTCCAGACATGCCAAGAGATTCTGGAATTCAGATAGCAGACAGTTTCAGAATACCAGCATGACTCAACCCAAATAAAAATCCTCATAGACATGTTATAATTAGCTTCACCAAACTTAATATGAAGGAGAGAATTCTGCATCAGCCAGACATAAGAAAATCACAACCTAGAGGGGGAAGAACATTAGAATGACTGAAGATCTGTCTGCTGAAACCTTTCAAGCTAGAAGAGGGTGGTCATCAACTTTTAATCTCCTTAAACAAAATAACTTTCAACCCAAAATCCTGCATCCAGCTAAACTGAGTTTCATCTATAATGGAGAAATTAAATACTTTAATGACATTCACATATTGAAGAAACCTGTCATTACTAAACCAGCTCTCCAGGATATCCTCAGACCTATCCTCCATAATGAACAGCACAATCCTCCACCACGAAAGTAAACTCACTTAGAAACTTTTGATCAAATTACAACTTCCACAGTGACAAAAGGAGTAAAAATGTCCATTGGACTTTTGAAAAATTTGATACCCAAAATTCTACCAGGCTTATCAATTCTCTCAATTAATGTGAATGCCCTCTACAAAGGCACAGATTGGCTGACTGGATACAAATGCTCAGACCAGACATCTGCTGCATTCAAGAATCTCACCTTACCTTAAAAGATAAACATAGACTCAGGGTGACGGGATGGTCATCTATAATTCAGGCAAATGGAAATCAGAAAACAGCAGATGTTTCAATGTTATTCACAGATACAATAGGATTTAAACCAACAAAAGTAAAGAAAGATAAGATGGTCACTTCATATTTCTTAAGGGCAACACTTAACATGATGAAATTTTAATTATTAACATTTATGAACCCAACCAGAATGCACATCAATTTATAACAGAAACTCTAATAGACATGAGTAGTGTGATTTCCTTCAGCACCAATAATAGTTGGAGATTTTAACACCCCTTTGGCAGTGTTGGATAGATCCTCCAATGAGAAGCTAAGCAAAGACATTTTAGACTTAAACTTAACCATTCAACATTCGCATTTAACAGAAATCTACAGAACATTTCATGCTAAGAAAATTAAATACACTTTCTCTTCATCAGCCCAGGGATCATACTCCAAAATTGCTCACATCTTAATTCACAAGTCTAAACTTAGCAAATTTAAAAGTATAGAAATCTTTCATTGTATTTTCTCAGGCCATGATGGAAGAAAAGTTGAACTCAGTAACAACAGGAATCTGCATACTCATATGAAATCATGGAAACTAAATAACCTCATTCTAAATGATAGCTGGGTCCTAGATGAGATTAAGAAGAAAATGACCAAATTTTTGGAAAACGATAATGAAGACACGAAGACATGATACTGCAAAGGCAATCCTAAGAGGTAAATTTATAGTGTTGCAAGCCGTCCTCAAAAGAAAAGAAAGAGAGGAAGTCAACAACTTAATGGGACATCTCAAACAACTGGAAAAGGAAAAAACTTCCAACCCCAAACCCATCAGAAGAAAATAAATAACTAAAATTAGAGCAGAACTCAATGAAATTTAACAAAAAAGAATCATACAACAGATCAACCAATCAAAAAGTTGTTTTTTTGAAAAGGTCAATAAAATACATAAACCTTTGGCTAATCTAGTCAGAAATAAAAGGGTAAAATCCCTAATTTCATCAATCAGAAATGATAAGGACCAAATAACAATAGACTACTTAGAAATTCTACAAATCCTTAATGAATATTACATAAAACTATATTCTCAGAAGTATGAAAATCTGAAGGAAAAAATCAATACCTGGAAACATATCACCCTCTGAGACTTAGCCAGAAAGAAGTGGAAATGTTGAACAAGCCAATAAGAAGTTCTGAAATAGCATCAACTATAAGAAATCTCCCCAAAAAGAAAAGCCTGGGACCAGATGGCTTCACATCAGAATTCTACCAAACCTTTAAAGAGGAACTAGTACCTATATTACTTAACCTTTTCCAAAACACAGAAAAAGAAAGAATACTTACCAACACATTCTATGAAGCAAATATCACCCTGATCCCCAAACCAGGAAAAGACCCAACAAGGAAAGAAAATTATAGACTGTTATCTCTAATGAATATAGATACAAAAATATTTAATAAGATCCTAGCAAACAGAATCCAACAACACATCAAATTATACATCATGATCAGGTGGTTTTCATCTCAGGGTCCCATGGATGGTTCAATATATGTAAGTCCATATATAGAGAATATATCACATAAACAAATTAAAAAAACAAAGAGCGTATGATTCTCTCAATTGATGCAGAGAAAGCTTTTGATAATATCCAGCATCCTTTCTTGATCAGAACGCTTAAGAAAATAGGTATAGAAGGAATACTTCTTTAACTGATAGAGGACATCTACAGCAAACCCACAGCCAATATCATACTGAATGGAGTAAAATTGAAATCATTTCTACTCAGATCAGGAAGAAGACAAGGCTGCCCATTGTCTCCACTGCTTTTTAACATTATAATTGAAGTCTTAGCCACCGCAATCAGGCAAGAGATGCCAATCAAGGGGATCCAAATAGGACCAGAGGAGATAAAATTGTCACTCTTCGCAGATGATATGATCATATATCTGGAAAACCCCAGGGAATCAACTACAAAACTCCTGGAAGTGATGAAGGAATACAGTAACATCTCAGGATACAAAATGAACACTCACAAATCTGTAGCCTTTATATATACCAACAATAGTCAAGGGGGAAAAAAATCAAGGACTCTATTCCTTTTACAATAGTGCCAAAGAATATGAAATATCTGGGAGTGTATCTAAGAATGTGAAAGATCTCTATAAATAGAACTATGAAGCACTGAGAAAAGAAATAGCTGAAGATGTTAACAAATGGAAAATTATACCATACTCATGGCTGGGAAGAATTAACATTGTTAAAATGTCTATAATACCTAAAGCAATTTACAGATTTAATGCGATCCCTATTAAAACACCTCTGTCATACTTTAAATACCTGGAAAAATTAGTACTTATTTTTATATGGAATGAGAAAAAACCTCGAATAGCCAAGTCATTACTTGGAAATAAAAATGAATTGGGGAAATCACGCTTCCAGACATCAGATTATTCTATAAATCGATACTGATCAAAACAGCATTGTACTAGCACAAAAATAGAGAGGTAGATATATGGAACAGAATTGAAGACCAAGAGACACTTATTCTCATTTGATCTTTGATAAGGCTATCAAAAATATAAATTGGGGGAAAGATCACCTATTCAACTAATGGTGCTGGGTGAGTTGGCTTATGACCTGTACAAGATTGAAACTAGACCCACACTCTTCTCTAACAAAAATTGACTTTCACAAGGACTTAAACTTAAGACACGAAACTATAGAAATTATAAGAGTGCAGGGGAAACACTTGAAAAAATTGGCCTGGGAGAGTACTTTATGAGGAGGCACCCCAGGCAATTGAAGCAACATCAAAAATACATTACTGGGACCTGAACAAATTAAAAAGATTCTGCACTGCCAAGAAAACACCAAGTAAAGCAAATAGATAGCCCTCAGAATGGGAGAAGATTTTTGCAAGTTATATTTCGGACAAAGGTATAATAACCAGAATCCACAGGGAACTCAAACTTATTACTAAAAAAAAAAAAAAAAGAACCAAGTGATCCCATTTCATTGTGGGGAAGAGATATGAACAGAAATTTCTCTGAAGAAGACAGGTGCACGGTCTACAGACATGAAAAATTGCTCATCGTCTTTAATCATCAGAGAAATGCAAACCAAAAGTACTCTGAGATACCATCTAACTCTGGTAAGAGTAGCCCAATTACAAAGTCCCCAAACTACAGATGTTGGCATGGATATGGAGAAAAGGGAACACTTCTGCACTGTGGTAGTACAATTCAAGCTAGTACATTCCTTTTGGAAGGAAGTTTGGAGAACACTCAAGGGTCTAAATGTAGACCTGCAGTTTGATCCTGCAATTCCCCTTCTAGGTATATATCCAAAAGACCAAAAATCATTTGGGAATAAAGATATTTGAACCAGATTGTTCATTGCACCTCATTTTATAATTGCCAAGTCATGGGAGAAGCCCAAGTGCCTATCGAGCCATGAATGGATTAATAAATTGTGGTATATAAAATATTGTGCAGCATTAAAAAAATGGAGACTTTGCCTCTTTTATGTTTACATGGATGGAGCTGTAAAATATTCTTCTTAGTATTTACTGTGAAACCAATTTATAATCACTCACACTTGCATATGAAAAATGAAACACAACTATAGCCTAGCGTGAAGGAAGGAAGGAGCGGGAGAGGGGAAGGGAGGGGGTGGGTCGATAGAGGGAGGGTTAGTAGGGGGACCACACCTATGGAGCATATTGCAAGCATGAATTGGATCTATCAGGTGTAGAACACAAATGTCTTAACCCTGTAATTGGGTAAATGAGGTGAAGGCTGTTGATTAGTAGGATGTAAGCTCTCCAATTTGTACAAATAATCACCACATTGAATCTTATAATGGCATAAATGTATTCATGATCTATGTACAAATGACTTAATAAAAAAATAAAGAAAACAGAATCAAGGAAAAATACAGAATATTAATGAAACAAAAAGTTGGTTCTTTGAAAAGATGAACATTTACAGCCCTCTTGCTAGATTAATCCAAAGTAGAAAAGAAATGACCCAAATAAGCTCAATCAAAAATGAAAAAAAAGATATTGTGACTAACAACACAGAAATAGAAATTATCATCTATGAACACTATAAAAATCTGTATGCATATAAACTTAAAAATGTTGAGATAATTGACAAATTTCTGGAAACACACAATCTCCCAACACTCAATGACAAAGAAATTTAACTCCTTAACAGACCTATTATGAATAATGAAATTGAAGCAGCAATAAAAAAAAATCTTCAAATAAAAACAAGCAATGCACCAGATGGTTTCATAGCTGAAATTTATCATACCTGCAAAGAAAAATCACTACCTACACTGCAGAAATTGTTTCATATCATTGAGAAGGAAGGAATCTTCCACAAGTCATTCTATGAGTCCACTAGGACTTTGATAGCAAAGTGAGGAAAGGACACAACAACACAAAAAAGAAAAGCTCCATGAGGGAATGTATACATTTTATATATATATATATATATATATAGTGTACATATATTATATAATGTATACTATATATATAGTGTACATATATTATATATATAGCATATATATTATGTATATAGTATATATATGTAATATATATGGAATATAATACATAATACTTAGAATATATATACTATTCTATACATAGTATATATATATATCTCATGTATATAGTATATATTTACTATATATTATATATGTACTATATATAGCATATATATATGAACTATAGACCAAGGGTCTCAAACTTTTTAAACAGGGGGCCAGTTCACTGTCCTTTAGACCACTGGAGGGCTGAAGTGTGGGCCCTGGGACTAGATGGTTCCTAAGCAGGACAGGCAGCAGCAGCAAAAATACCCCATTAAAAATGAGTGAAGGATAAGAACAGAAACTTTTCAAAAGAAGATAGACAAAATGGCCAATAAATATGTGAAACAAATGTTCAATGTCACTAATCATCAGAAAAAGAAAGAAATCAAAACCACAATTAGGTATCAGCTAATAACAGTGAGAATGACTTTTATTATAATGTCCCAAAACAGCAGATGTTGGTATGAAGTTTGAGAGAAAGGAACACTTACACATGATTGATGGGAATGCAAACTAGTACAATCTCTATGGAAAATAGTATAGAAATTCCTCAAAGCACTAAAAGTAGACCTACCATTTGATCCCACAATCCCACTTCTGGGTATTTACCCAAAGGATAAAAGTCATTTTGTCGAAAGTGGAAGAAAGGGTATCCAATGTACTCAGCACTACTATGAAACTAATTTATAGCTTTCATGTGAAAGCTATAACCCACTTATAGCCCAAGAATATGGGAAAAGGGGAAAGGGGGGGAAGGGGCAGGATAGGTGGAGGGAGGGTAATTGGTGGGACCATACCTACGGTGCATCTTGCAAGGTTACATGTGAAACTTGCTGAATGTAGAATATAAATGTCTTAACACAATAACTAAGAAAATGCCATGAAGGCTATGTTTATTGGTTTGATGAAAATATTTCAAATTGTATATAAAACCAGCACATTGTACCCCATGACTGCATTAATGTACACAGCTATGATTTAATTTTAAAAAAGACATTTCCACTAGAATTCTCTTTTTAGCAGAATTGCAAAGATGTGGAATAAACCTACGTAATTATCAATTCATGAGTAGATTAATAAAATGTTTTATACACACACACACATCATGGAGTACTACTCAGACATAAAAAAGGAACTGATATATTTTGCAACAATCTGGAGGAACTTATTGTCTCACCCCACTCCTCTAGAAGGACCCTGTTGAGACTCGAAACACCCTCTAGCTAGGCAGAAAAATCGAACTAATGCTACACGACCATTTTGAATTCCCAGTCCACCCTTTCCCTCTTGCCTGGAGAGATAGTGAGAGGGGGCCCAAAAGTAGCATCCCCTCATCCATGGGACCAAGCACCCTGTCCCAGCCCTGCAGCCTGAGAACTGCTGGAGCTGTGTGTTCCCCCCGGCTGCCACTCGGCCACCACCTCCGGTCATCCCAGCGGGGAGCGCTGAGGATTGTTCGACCTGCATCTCCCCCTAGGCTGCTGCCATTTGGCCGCAGCCCCCTGAGCACCCGAGTGGGGTGCCCCAGGACTATTTCACCTGCCCATGCCCCCCTGACCCCCTAACAGCTGCCACTTCCCAGCCGCCCATTGGCACCTGAGTGGTGGAGGATCATTCTACCCACATGGCTGCTGCTACTTGGCTGCTGCCCCGGGCACCCAAGTGGGGCACACTGAGGACTATTTGAGCCATAGCTGCTGCCACTTGGCAGCCGCTCCAGGGCACCTTAGCGAGGCATGCCCAAGATGGTTTGACTTGTGTGTCCCTGCATAGCTGCTACTGCTCAACCACCAACCCGGGTCACTTGAGCAGGCATGCGAAGGACTGTTCCAACCGCACGTCTCCCTTAGCACCTGCCGCTTGGCTGCAGCCCTCTGGGCACCTGAGCTGGGTGCCCCAGGACTGTTTGACCCACGTATCCCCCGCAGCTGCCACTTTATGGCTGCCCTGGGCACCCAAGTGGCAGAGGACTGTCCGATCCGCAGGGCACCCAAGTGAGGCGCGCACAGGACTGTTTGACCCACGCATCCCTTGCATAGCCACTATTGCTCAGCCGCCAACCCCGGTCACCTGAGTCAGGCACGCAGAGGACTCTTTAAACGGCATGTCTTCCTGGGCTGCCGCCACTTGGCCGCAGCCCACTGGGTACACGAGCAGGGTGCCCCAGGACTGTTTGACTTGCACAACCCCAACACAGCTACCACTTTGCAGCTGGGGGCAGCTGAATGGCGAAGGACTGTTTGACCTGCTTGGTCACCGCCCCTGGGCACCTGGGCAGGGAGCGCCCAGGAGTGTTTGACGTGGAACCTGAGAGGGGTGCTCCCAGCACTGTTCCACCATGCCTTGCCTGCGGCTGACTCTGCTGGGCCACTGTCCCCCAGGACCTGAGTGGGATGCCCTAAGGACTGTTTCACCAGCACATCCTCGGGCAGCAGCTGCTGCTCAGCCACCACCCCCTGGGCACCTGAATGGCCTCCAAGGACTGTCTGATCCGCATTTACCCTGTGTAACTGCCGCTGCTCAGATGCCACACCCAGGCACTGGAGCCAGACACACGCATCCCCCTAGGCTGCCACTGCTCGGCAGTAGCCCCCTGGGCACCTGAGCTGGGCTCTCCGAGGACTATTCAACCTGCGTATCCCCCACAGCTACTGCTGCTTGGCTGATGCCCCCCGGACACCTGAGCTGGGCACCCCAGGACTCTTTGAGCTGTGCATCCCCTGTGCACCTGCCACCTGGTGGTTACCCCCAGGCACCTGAGTGGCAGAGGACTACTTGACCCATATGGCTGCCGGCTTGGCCACAGTCCCCAGACTCCAGAGTGGGGCACCCCTAAGACTGTTTGACCCGCTTGGTCACCACCTCTGAGCACCTGAGCAGGGCACACCCAGGACTGCTTGACCTGTGTGGCTGCAGGTCTGATTGGCAGCTGCCCCAGGGAAGCTGAGAAGGGCACTCCCAGCACTGTTTGACCTGCATGTTCCCCGTGGCTGCCATCGCCACCCAGACACCCAAGTGGGGCGCCTTGAGGACTTTTTGACCTGCATGTCCCTCTGTGGCTGCTACTGCTTGGCCACTGCCACCGGGACACCTGAACGGGCCCCCCCAGGACTGTTTGACCTCCATGTCCCCTGTGTAGCTGTCGCTGCTTAGCTGCCATTCCCAGTCACCCGAGTCAGAGGCCCCGATGACTATGTGATGAGTGCATATCCTTAGGCTGCTGCAGCTTGGCCACAGTCCTCTGGGCACCTGAGCTGGGCGCCATGAAGACTGTTTGACCTGCCCATCCCCCTGCAGTGGCTGCCAATTGGCTGCAACCCCCTGGGCACCTGAGCGAGGCGCCCTAAAGACTGTTTGAACAACGCATACCCCTGCAGTGCCTGCCACTTGGGTCTTCGTCAGTGGCAGGCACAGGTTGAAGGGTTTTGGGACAGTCTCCAAATGGTGCAAACTTACCATGGGGAGGAATCAGTGGAAAAACTCTGGTAACCAGAATAACCAGAGTAGATCAAGTTCTCCAAAGAAGGATGGGGCAGAAGCAATTGAAGATCCCATCCACAAGCAAATGGCTGAGATATCAGAAATCAAGTTCAGAATTTGGATAGCAAATGAGATCAACAGAATGAAAGGAAAGAGGCAATTAGAATTTCAAGAAATTATTCAAAAGATATCTCAAGAAATCATTTAAAATATGTCTCAATAATTCAATGATTTCAAAGATAAAATGAAGAAAGAGTTTGAAACACTGAGACAAGAAGTTACAGCCCTCAAGGATATGAAAGATACTGTGAAATCCCTCTGTAACAGAGTGCAACAGGCAGAAGAAAGGACCTCTGACAGTGAAGACAAAGCTTTTGAAGAAGCTCAGGAGTGAAAAAACCAAAAGAAATGGAGAGCAAAAACAGATCTCACTCTCAGAGAGCTCTTGGATAATTTGAAGAAAACTAATATTTGCCTTATAGGAATCCCTGAAGATGATGAAGTTGCGTCACAAAATACAAAGGCTCTTCTTCATGAAATTATGAAAGAGAACTTTCCAGACATGCCAAGAGATTCTGAAATTCAGATAGCAGATAGTTTCAGAACCCAAGCATGACTCAACCCAAACAAGACATCCACCAGGAACATCATAATTAACTTCACCAAAGTTAAGATGAAAGAGAAAATTCTGAAAGCAGTCAGACGTAAGAAAACTATAACCTACAAGCTGAAGAGTATTAGGATGACTGCAGATCTCTCAGCTGAAACCTTTCAGGCTAGAAGAGGATGGTCATCGACTTTTAATCTCCTAAAATAAAATAGCTTTCAACCCAGGATCCTGTATCTAGCTAAACTGAGTTTCATCTATGATGGAGAAATTAAATACTTTAATGACATTCACATGTTGAAGAAATTTGCCATAACTAAACCAGCTCTCCAGAAAATTCTCAAACTTATCCTCCACCACAAAGTAAACCACTTCAGAAACTTTTGATCAAATTCCAACTTCCAGAGTGGAAAAAGGATAAAAATGGCTACTGGACTTTTGGGGAACTGGATGCCCAAAATTTTACCAGGCTTATCAATAATCTCAAGAAATTATTTAAAATATTATCAATAATTTCAATCAATGTGAGTGGCTTAAATTGTCCTCTATGGAGGCACAGATTGGCTGTTTGAATACAGAAACTCAGACCAGACATCTGTTGTATACAAGAATCTCACCTTACCTTAAGAGACATATATAGACTCAGGGTAAAGGGATGGTCATCTATATTCCAGGCTAATGGAAAGCAAAAAAAAAGCAGGTGTTGCAATATTATTCACAGATACAATAGGTTTTAAACCAACAAAAGTACCAAAGATAAAGATGGCCATTTTATATTTGTTAAGGGCAATACTCAATATGATGAGATCTCAATTATCAATATCTATGCACCCAACCAGAATGCACCTCAATTTACAAAAGAGACTCTAAGTGGCATGAGCAACTTGATTTCTCCCAGCTCCATCATAGTTGGAGATTTCAAGACTCCTATGGCAGTGTTGGACAGATCCTCCAAAAAGAAACTTAGCAAAGAAAATTTAGGTTTAAATTTAACTATTCAACTTTTGGACCTAACAGACATCTACAAAACTTTTCATCCTAACAAAACTGAATACACATTTTTCTCATCAGTCCATGAAACATACTCCAAAATCAATCACATCTTAGCTCACAAGTCTAACCTCAGTAAATTTAAAAGAATAGAAATTATTCCATGCATCTTCTCGGACCATCATGGAATAAAAGTTGAACTCAGTAACAACAGGAATTTTCAGTCTCATAAAAAAACATGGAAGCTAAATAACCTTATGCTGAATGATAGATGGGTCAAAGATGAGATCAAGAAGGAAATTACCAAATTTTTAGAAC
>NW_003852765.1:213880-215843 GCF_000181295.1 Otolemur garnettii
GGGCCCTTATACCCTGACCTGTCATCCTTTAGATCCCCCGACACAAGCAACGGGGCAGAAATAGAAGGGGAAACAGAGAAGGGTTGTGGGCCCTCTTTTTTGTGAATGAAGCTCCACGGAGCAGCCCTCCTGAGGTCCCCGGGAGCCGCTGCCCGCTGTGCTCGGACGCCTCCACATCAGCGTTTTGGGCACAGTGGGCGCGCCCGTTACCCCGGGCACCCCCCTGGCAGGCAGCAGCACCGTTGCCTCGGCCGCACCGGGCTGCGGGCAGCGGCAGGAGGCGCTATAGCCAGAGCTGCAGCATGGGTCCTGCAGTGGCTGCAGGAGGGAGCGCAGCAGGCATTGTGGGCCGGCCCCTCCTCCGGCTCCTGTGCTGCAGCCTCCCGCCGGGATTGGTCGGCGCCCCACTAAGCTGTCAATTGAGCGGCTCATCCGAGCCACACCCCACAGCCCCGGCCTGGACAATTCCACACTGCTCTGCTCAACAAGCATAAATTAAGGCCTGCCAGGATATCCTCAGACCACATAAGCATAAAGAAATCACTGACTACCTGAGGCTTTGCAGAGATGTAACAGAAGCACAGCAAATAGGGCTAGCCATAGCTGGCGCGCTACAAGGTAAAGGGAACTGCTATAACTGTGGCAAGTCAGGACATTTTAAAGAGGAATGTAAAGGAAGAGGCCCGGGACAGAAACCTCCAGGAATCTGTCCAAGATGCAGAAAAGGGCCCCATTGGGCTAGAGAATGCAGATCAACTTCAGATATAAATGGAAAGCCACTGACCTCAACCCAGTCGGGAAACGGGAAGAGGGCCCAGCCCCAGGGCCCGTCACAAACCAGACAAGCTTTCCAGGCACTCCAGATATCCCTGAACCCACAGTGGTACCCTCAGGGAACAAACTATCTATCAAGCAGCTTGTCCGAGCCACCCCAAACAGCGCCGGCTTGGACCTTTCCTCTAGACAAAGAGTAATTCTAACCCCAGGCATGGGAGTGCAGCCAATTGGCACAGGAGTATATGGACCACTCCCATATACATGTGTAGCACTCCTGTTAGGAAGAAGCAGCACAGCCTTAAAAGGATTATTTGTGGTCCCAGGTGTCATAGATGCAGACTATAAAGGGGAAATACAAATCTTAGCACATAGCCCTCAAGGTATTACAGTGGTCCCGGAAGGGACCTGCATTGCTCAACAATTAGTGCAGGAACAATTAGAATTAGGACACCTAGAGCCTACCACATCACCGTGGAACACTCCAATTTTTGTTATAAAAAAGAAGTCAGGAAAATGGAGGCTCTTGCAGGACCTCAGAGCGGTTAACAACTGTATGGTAACTATGGGAGTGCTGCAACCAGGACTTCCTAGTCCAGCAGCAATTCCTTCTTCATGGCACATATTGATTATAGATTTAAAGGATTGCTTCTTTAACATACCGTTACATCCTAAGGACAGGGAAAAGTTTGCATTTTCGGTGCCAGCCATTAACCATGCAGCACCAAACCAGAGGTACCAGTGGAAGTACTTGCCTCAAGGCATGGCCAACAGTCCAACCATGTGCCAGTCATATGTCCATATTGCCATACAACCGCTTAGGGAAAGCCTCTAGAAAGAGGCAACAGGGTAATGGTAATCCATTATATGGATGATATCCTACTAGCTGCAGACAATAAGGAGGAACTTTTAAAATGCTATGACCAGCTCCAAATATTGCTAAAAGGAGCAAAACTCCAAATAGCTCCTGAGAAGGTCCAAGTCACAGAGCCTTATCAGTATTTAGGATATCAATTAAGAGAAAAACTATAACACCCCTAAAAGTAACTATACAAACATCACACTTAAAAAACCTCCATGATTTCCAAAAGCTTCTAGGAGACATTGCTTGGATAAGACCTACCTTAAAAATTTCAAATCAGGAATTACAACCATTATATGAGATGCTTAAAGGAGACAAAAGTCCAGA
>NW_003852765.1:219306-220425 GCF_000181295.1 Otolemur garnettii
ACACGACCAAGTGGGTTTTATCCCAGGATCTGAAGGATGGTTCAACATACGTAAATCTATAAATATAATTCATCCCATAAACAAATTAAAAAACAAAGACCATATGATTCTCTCAATTGATGCAGAAAAACTTTTGATAACATCCAGAATCCCTTTATGATCAGAACAACTAAGAAAATTGGTATACAAGGGAGATTTCTGAAACTGATAGAGGTGATCTATAGCAAACCTACACCCAATATTGTATTGAATGGAATTAAACTGAAATCATTTCCACTCAGATCAGGACCCAGGCAAGGGTTGCCCATTGTCTCCACTGATCTTTAACATCGTAATGGAAGTTTTAGCCATCACAATTAGGGAAGAAAGGGCAATCAAGGGCATCCATATAGGGTCAGAAGCAATTAAACTTTCACTTTTCGCAGATGACATGATCATATATCTGGAAAATACCAGAGATTATACTACAAAACTCCTAGAAGTGATCAAGGAATATAGCAGTTTCTCAGGTTATAAAATCAACACTCATAAACCTGTACCTTTATATATACCAACAGTAGCCAAGTTGAAAAAGCAGTCAAGGACTCTATTCCATTTACAGTAGTGCCAAAGAAGATGAAATATTTAGGAGTTTACCTAACAAAGGATGTGAAAGATATCTATAAAGAGAACTATGAAAATCTAAGGAAGGAAATAGCTGAAAATGTTAACAAATGGAAAAACATACTATGCTCATGGCTGGGAAGAATCAACATTGTTAAAATGTCCATACTACCCAAAGCAATATATAATTTTAATGCAATTCCCATTTAAGCTCCATTGACATATTTTAAAGATCTTGAAAAAATAATACTTCATTTGATATGGAATCAGAAAAAACCTCAAATAGCCAAGACATTACTCAGGAATAAAAACTAAGCAGGAGGTATCACCCTCCCAGACCTCAGGTTATACTATAAATCAATAGTGATCAAAACAGCATGGTACTGGCAGAAAAATAGAGAGGTAGATGTATGGAACAGAATAGAGAGCCAACAGATGAATCCAACTACTTACCGGTACCTGATCTTTGACAAGCCAATTAAAAACATTGAGTGGGAAAAAGATTCCCTATTTAAC
>NW_003852765.1:221236-228567 GCF_000181295.1 Otolemur garnettii
AACAAAGATATTTGTATCAGAATGTTTATTGTAGCCCAATTCATAATTGCCAGGTCATGGAAGAAGCCCAAGTGCCCATCAATCCACAAATGGATCAACAAACTGTGGTATATGTACACCATGGAATACTATGCAGCCATAAAGAAAGATGGAAACTTTACCTCCTTCATGTTCACATAGATGGAGCTGGAAAATGTTCTTCTTAGCAAAGTATCACAAGAATGGAGGAAAAAGTATCCAATGTATACACCCCTATTATGAAATTATTTTATACCTTTTATATGAAAGCTATAACCTAATAACAGCCTAAGAATACAGGGAGGAGGGAGGGAGAGGGAAGGTAGGAATGGGTGGAAGGAGGGGGATTGGAGGGATCACTTCTGTGGTTTATCTTACAAAGGTACAAGTGAATCTTTCTAGGAGTAGAATATGAACGTTTTAACACAATAACTAAGAAAATGACATGAAGACTATGTTAACCAGTTTGATGGAATGTTTCAAATTGTATGTGAAAACACCACGCTGTATCCCAGAAGTACATTAATGTACATAGTTACCATTCAATAAAAAAAATAAAAAATAAAAAAATCCCTGCAATTTATTTTGCAGCTATCAACAAACTGATACTGAAGTATATATGGAAAAAAAAAAGATTCAAAATAGTCATCACAATATTTAAGAAGAAAAATCAGTAATAAAATCCTCCCAAGGGAGAAAACTCCCCATATAGAAAAGTTCACAATCACATGGCATCACTAGTGAGTTCTACCAAAATTTCAAAAAACAAATTAACACCAGTGGGAAATAGGCAAGATGGCCAATTAGAGACCTAGCTTATTGTAACTTCCCTGCTGGAAAGTGGTATCCCACCTTGGACTAAAGAGAGCAGAGAACAGTTGCAGCTCAGGTGTGGTGGCCGGGAGAGATAATAGACATGTATGTCTGGGGACCACCCAAGAAGTACTGTGAAGCTTAGAAATAAGAAAATAGAGAGGGGAAGTTTATGGCATGAACCAAATCCAGAGAGGTTCTAAGATCAGAGAAAGGGTAGAGGGGGTTTTGTACTTATCCATCTGGGTGCCTTCAGTGATCAGCCTGAAACAAAATATTTTGGAAGTGCCGCCACCATCCACGAGCTCAGGCACAGTGACTAAATAGGAAGTGGTATGAGTCAGTGAACCCTAAGAATTTGGGCATCCAAAAGGGACATCCCACAATATATTGCCACTAGGCACCAGAGTGCTGGGTTTTTTACACCTAGATACCTCCTCCTCTGCACCTCTGTTCAAGGCATTAGCGTTAGCTCAAGCTGGCTGGTAACCCTGGCCTTTTCCCCCACATTGTAATCAGGAAAGCACTCTGAATTGAGAAGCACATGAGTAGCTGTTTTTCTTGCATAATCATGTGTTCCCAGTCAAGCCTGCCTTTGAGGGCGGGTCTGCTGCAACTCAAGTGCTTCCTACCCACCAGAATTTCACAGGACCACACGCTGGCATCTTAGACAGATGGGCTAGTTCCACTGCCCCTCAGGACACCTGTCCCGTCCTGCGGGACACGGTTATTCGTGGGGCAAGGGGGACCCAGCCTGTAAAGAGAATGGGCGAGAAAGACAGAACGAGACCAAGCAGATTTCTTGTCAAGGTCCGATTTAATGGAGGTAACAGGTCAGTTTTAAGGCACTCAGAGAAGACAAGGGGTGGGGCAAAGGAATGCGGGAGGTAGAGCTTGCATCAATCTCCTGCTGGGAATGTAAATGATGTGTCTGAAACATTTTATGGCTTCTCTGGGAAGAACAGCTCCTTGTCTGATAAGGGAAAAGCAGCTCCTTATCTGATAAAAGTTAGCACACTCTTGGGGGTGGGGATGGGCGGCCATCTGGCGTCATTTGGCTCCTGACAGACACCAGAGAAGTTCAGGGAGACTCAGGGAAGAGGTCAAGAAATCGGGTGGCAAGGAAGCCTCCATGGACATATCCAGCTTGAGAGTGTGGAGAGGTGCTAATGGACAGGGATTTGTGAGCATGCCCTCCCTCCATTCATGCTGGAAAGCCACTATATTCTATAGGAGGGTGGCATTCACAGTAAATTGACCTACCCCCTGGTTTCCATGGCAACGGAATGCAGGCTGAATGGGAGTAGCAGCCCCTCCCCCTATTCCTTACAATAGGGACTGCAGATTGAGCCAAGAATTCCGGGAGCGGATGTTTCTTCCTGCTGAAGCCCCTGTAGACAGAGAGACCTACTTCTCTTCTCTTGGGGTCTTGTGGTGGAATAGAGGTGTACAATTGGGGCACCTCCTATCCCAGCATTCTGGGGAGACACAAACTAGTGTGGGTCAGATTTAGGGACTGAGGAGATAGTTGCAGGCTGGTCTCAAGCAGTGAGGAAACTCATATGATGGTAGAATGTTTTAGGGATCCATGATTAGGGAGGGTGCTCACCTCATCCTGCAGTAAAACTGAGCTAGAAGAGAGGGTGGAAAGAGCCTGGCTGGAACCCCAGCTCTCAAGCAGTTAATTCCCTTCCATGGGAACATCTTCCCCAGCTTGGAGAGTTTGCCCTGAACTTTGTACCTGTGGCTCCCTCTAGTGGCTAGAAAAGCAATCTCTGAGTCCCACTGAGGCTTTGCAAAGCCTTCCAAGCTCTCACAATATCTACTATATTCCTCCCCCACTTTGGGGCATTTGTGAGCCTCAAAAGGGGACAAGTGCTTACCATGTGATACCGGAAAAGTGGCACCCCAGCCAGCTCAGCTGAGCAGGGCCTGGGGAGGGGACCTGCCACCTTGTCTTGGTGACAGCAGCCAGCAAAGTAATCGGCAGGCTGGAGCAAGCGGGAGAGCTTTCTTCCCCTAGAGGCTCCAGTAGAGCGGCACTAGAGAACCTGTCAATCAAGGGAAAACTGATGCCCATCCCTGATTGGTCCATGTTCAATCCTGCTCCTGATTGGTCCATTTTATAGACCAATCACAGCTAAGCTATTACACCTATATAAGACCCTGAGCAGAGAGCCTGGGGGCAGAAGGTAAGATAGAGCAGAAGAACAAGACTTCAGCAGATTGTCGCAGACCATCCAGAAGAAGAAGCAAGAGCTGTGGCACTTCTAGTGCTGATCCTGCTCTACAAAGAGGCCTCTTTGTAGAAGTTGTAACACTTCTGCTGCTGATCCTGTCCTACAAAGAGGCTTGGCCCTTAGCTGATCTTGCCCTGCAAAGAGGCTTGGTCCTTTGTAAGAGCTGTAGCTGTAACACTTCCGCTGCTGATCCTACCCTACAAAGAGGCTTGGCCCTTTGCTGATCCTGCCCTGCAAAGAGGCTTGGTCCTTTGTAAGAGCTGTAGCACATCTATCCTGCTTTACAAAGAGGCTTGGCTCTTTGTAAGTGTTGTTTTCATAA
The DNA here is from genome assembly GCF_000181295.1 of Otolemur garnettii. Classification (NCBI taxonomy): domain Eukaryota; kingdom Metazoa; phylum Chordata; class Mammalia; order Primates; family Galagidae; genus Otolemur; species Otolemur garnettii. The sequence goes on from NW_003852765.1 coordinate 224,630, forward strand.
GAGTTGTAACACTTGCATCCTGCCCTGCAAGGAGGTTTGGTTCTTTGAGCTGTAAATAAAACATCACTGTTCATTCTATGGTCTGTCGATTCATTCATCGAATCATCCAGACCAAGAGCCTGGAAATCCAGTGTTAGAAATCTGGTATCATATGGACACAAAATAACATCTCAGTAGCTTGCTCTTCCACAAAAACTTTAATCAATGACAGGTGGAATAACCCTATAGGGAAGCATAGCCTCCTTCAACTCAAGCAAAAAGGGAGCAGCTGATCTGTACTCACAAGTACCACCCAAGATCCTGGAGATTTAGTGGTCCTAATTCATTACACCCTGTTAGGAAGAGGGGAAGACAGCAGGTCAGAGGTAACTGCTTTATCAAACCTGCTGGAACTCCTCATAGGCAACTCAAGACCAGCATGGTCAGGGATTAATCTTCACAGACCCAGAGACAGGACTGTGAGTCAGGCCTAGCAAGCCCAAGTCTCGATCTAGAGGCTGCATGAGAAGGATTCAGCAAAAGAACTTCAGAAACATGAAAAATCAGAGTGAAAGGACACTCCCCAAAGGATAACAATAACTTTGTACCAATGGAACCCAACCAAAATGAGAATATTAAAGTGATAGATGAAATACAAGAGAAAATAGAAACCCAACACAAAGAAACCACAAAAACAACACAGGAAATGAATGAAAAATTGACTAAAGAAATTTAATTATTAAAAATATTAAGCAGAGCTTCTGGAAATGAAAACCACATTCCAGGGAATAGAAAAGACGTCGAAAACTGTAATAATAGGCTAAATTCAGCAAAAAAAATCTCAGAACTAGAAGACAAAACCTTTGAATTAAACAGAACAATTCAAGAAGAAGTACAGAAAAACGAGAGGAATGAACAAAGCCTACAAGAAATACGGGATTGTGTAAAGAGGCATAACATAAGAATCTAGGCATCACTGAGGGTGAAGAAGAAAATACATAAAGCCTGAAAAAACTATTTGAGGGAATACTCAAGAACAATTTCCCAGGTCTTACTTGTTAAAAGTCTGGAAATTCAGGTACTAGAAGCTCAACGGATTCTTGAGAAATTCATTGTCAAGAAACAATCACCACTACAAAAAGTCATGAAATTGGCCAAAGTTAACATTTAACTCCTTGTGGCACACAGGAGGAGCCTCAGGCTCCAGCATGAGCATCTCAGAGCTGGAACTGAGGACAATCTTCAAGAAGAACCTCTGAGTTAGGGCCTATGAACCAGAAATGGGATTCTGCAAATAAAAGACTGATCTGACCTGCAAGGTAGGATCTGGGCAAAGTAGGCAAAAGGTAGCTGGGGCCTAGAGGGTGGATTTGGAGTGGAACAAGCAGAAGGCTGCTTCACAGGCACAGGGGTCCCATGGATACTAGGTCAGGCAGGTAAAGATTGTAGCTCTCCACACTCCACCCTGAACCCTCCTCAGTGGTCACCCAAAGCCTCTCAGGTCACAGCTTGGTATGCTTTGCTCAGTTCCCATGCTCAGATTGTGTTATACTCAGGGATGAAGTGCTTGGCTTCAAATTCCAGGGTGTGATTCTGGGAAGCCACAAGTTAGTCCACTCCCTGCCCAACCCAGTGTAGATCTGGTGTGGTGCACCTGAGATTTCAGAATGATTTTAGCTATTACCTGAGCCTCACCATGCCTGTTGTCTGGTACTCTGCACAGACTCTAGGCAGGTCCCCAGTCTGACCAGCTAAGAGGTCTGTGGGGGTGGTAGGAGCCATATTGCAGTTCAGCTCCCTCTGTTAGTAGGGCAATCGTAATGCTCCAATGCTCTATTCTCCTATTGCTCTCCTTGCATTCTCTAATATTGCTATATGTATCATCCCATCACCTTTTTTTTTTTTTATGACAGAGCCTCAAGCTGTCACCCTGGGTGGAGTGCCATGGCATCACAGCTCACAGCAACCTCCAACTCCAGGGCTCAAGCAAGTCTCCTGCCTCCGCCTCCCAAGTAGCTGAGACTACAGGTGCCTGCCACAACACCTGGCTATTTTTTGGTTGCAGCCATCATTGTCATTTGTCGGGCCCAGGCTAGATTCGAACCTGCCAGCTCAAGCGTATGTGGCTGGCGCCTTAGCCACTTGAGCCACAGGCGCCAAGCCACCCCATCACCTTTTTTATCCACACTAAGTATCCCACATGTCTTCTCTGTGATTTCACAATGATGCTTCATAGAAAAGTGATGCAAATGTAGGCAGTAGCCTGCACCTTTCACTTATTTCCTTGGAAACAGTGTGCTAGTAGGCTGCCTTTATTTAGTCTGCTGTTTCCCTTTCCCCCAATTTTTATTCATTACCTTTGTTTTTCCTTCTTTTTTCTTTTTCCTGTCTCCCTGCTTGGAATTGACTGTTTTTTGCTGTTCCACTTTATTATTTTTCTTGATGCATCATTTATACTTCTTTTTATAAATTTTCCAGGATTGCATTAGAATTTAAATATATATAAATTTTTTTTTTGAGACAAAGTCTCACTATGTCCCCCTTGATAGAGTGCTGTGGCATCACAGCTCACAGCAGCCTCAAACTCTTGAGCTTAAGTGAGTCTCTTGCTTCAGCTTCCCAAGAAGCTGGGACTACAGGCACCTGCCACAACACCTAGATTTTTTTTTGTTGAAGTTGTTTTTAGCTGTTGTTTAGCTGGCCTGATCTGAGTTCGAACCCACCACCCTCAGTGTACATGACTGGCGCCATAACCACTGTGTTACATGTGCCGAGTATATATATATATATATATTTTTTTTTAAGTACTTAAATAAACCTTCAAATATCGTTATACCATTTCACATGTAATACAGTTCTTTGTAACAGTGTATTCCCAGTTCTTCTCTACTGTTCTTTGTGATATTGCTTTTACTTATCCATATATTATAATCATAAAATACATTGCTTAATTTTAATTTTTTTTTTTACATTCCAAAAAACTTATTTAATATATCAACTAGACCATATATTATACAATGTCATAAAGATTTTGTTAACTAACCACAAACCAGACACACTTTCATATAGAAGCAGGTCTTGTCTCTAAACAATCTTCCATATTGCTGAAGTAACTGCTGAGCTGCAAGTTGGATCAGTTTCTGATGCTTCCCACTTCCCTTTTTAGCAGTGCTGATTTGTGAAGGGGGAAAGGTCTTCTAACACACTGATTCATTTCCTCTAGCAATGCAGAAAGCAGATTTTTGAAATCGTATTACCATTGCTATTTCCACACCTCATAAATTCTGTCCCTGTTGCACAAAAACACTACTTTCCAAATTCTACACACACGGTCCCCTGTCAAGAGATAAAAAGTACCCTTACTACTAGATAATGACTAACATATAAATTAATTCACCAAGGATTTTATAGCTGTAAATGCATTAAAAATAAATTTCAGACATATTTCCTAGAAAAAGAAATCTATTTTACCAAAATAGAAATACTCCACAATTATTCTGTTTATAAAACAATATATGTGACTCAGTATTGCTTAAAGTTGTTAGCATTTATTTTAATAAGCAAACTTGGTTTTCTTTTTTGGCTTTTTTTAGAGACACTTGGACTAGAGTGCAGTGGCCTCAGCCTTGCTAACAGCAACTGCAGACTCAAGCAATCCTCAATCCTCCTGCCTCAGCCTTCCAAGTAGCTGGGACTATAGGTACCGGGCACAGCCCGGCTGACTTTTCTAGTGGAAACAGGGTGTTGCTCTTCTTCTGGCTGCTCTTGAACTTCTAAGCTCGAGCGGTCCTCCTGTTTCGGTCCCCCAGAGTATTAGGATTATAGGTGGGAGCCACCTCACCTGGCCTAATAAGCATTCTTTTAACAGCATGGTACAGTTTGGTCATTATTTGAGATTTGTGTGATTCAATTTTCATCCTCAATTTAAAAGCAAAATTTTTAATTTTGTCATGGTTTGT
>NW_003852766.1:0-3510 GCF_000181295.1 Otolemur garnettii
TCATTCTAATATTCTTCCCCTTGTAGGTTATGGCTTTCTTATGTCTGGCTGCTTGCAGAATGTTCTCCTTTGTATTAACTTTGGTGAAGTTAATTATACTGTATCTGGGAGATGCTTTATTTGGATTGAGTCTTCCTGGGGTTCTGCAACTGTCTGCTATCTGGATTTCAGAATCTCTTGCCACGTTTGGGAAGCTCTCCTCGGTTATCTCTTCCTTCCGGGATTCGTATAAGGTGAATCTTTGCTCTTTTGGTGTGGTCCCACAATTCTCTCAGGGAATGTTCCATTTTTGCTCTCCACTTCTCTTCCTCTTTGAGCATTGCAGAGTGTTCAAAAGCTTTGTCTTCAGGGCCAGAGATCTTTTCTTCTGCCTGTTCCATTCTGTTACTGACGGATTCTACCATATTTCTCAGGTCTTTGAGGGCTGCAAGTTCTTGCCTCAATGTGTCAAAATCTTTGGAGATTTTGTCTTTGAAATCATTGAATTCTTGAGACAACTTTTGAATTACTCCTTGAAATTTGAATTCCATCTTTACCTCTATTCTGTTGATCTTATTTGGCATCCAAATTCTGAACTTGATTTCTGAGATCTCAGCCATTTGTTGATGAATGGGATCATCTGCTGTGTCTGGTTTGTCATTCCTTGGGGGAGTTTATCTACTCTGATTATTCATGCTGCCAGAGTTTTTTCCACTGATTCTGCTCCATGATTATTTTTCACCATTTGGCTAGATGGGCAGGTAAGGTGAAATTGGATTGGGGGCTCCTGGAGTTGTGCTTAACCATCCCTTTGCCAAGTATCGGGGACTGGAGACCATAGCTTTTTCTGCTATAACTTTGCCAAGGACCCTTCCAGTATTACAGTCTAAGTGTATTGTGTTCCACTTCCATTTTCGTTAGTACAAAAGATGTACAATCTCCAACTTTTTGATGGCTGAGTAATATTCCATGGTATACATATACCACAGCTTGTTAATCCATTCCTGAGTTCGTGATTATTTAGGCTATTTCCACATCTTGGCAAGTGTAAATTGAACTGTGATAAACAGAGTAATGCAAGTGTCTTTTAGTAAAAGAATATTTCATTCTTCTGGATAAATGCCAAGTAATCGCTTGTAGGATCAAAAAGGAGTTGTAGTGTGATTTCTTTGAGGGTTATCCATATTTCTTTCCAAAAAAGTTGTATTGGTTTGCAGTCCAACCAGCAGTGTAAAAGTGTGCCCTTCTCTCCACATCCAAGACAGCATCTGAAGTTTTGAGACTTTGTGATGTGGACCATTCTGGCTGAGTTTAGATGATATCTCACAGTGGTTTTGATTTGCATTTCTCTAATAATTAGGGACATTGGGAATTTGTTTTATATGTTTGTTAGCCATTTGTCTGTCTTCTTTAGATACCATTCTATTCATCTCTCTTGCCCAGTGATATAAGAGATAGTTGGTTCCTTTTAGATTCATTAATTTTAGTTCTCTATAGATACTAGTTATGAAGCTTTTGTCAAATTGAAAATATGCAGATAGCTTTTACCATTGGGTGAGTGTCTATTTGCTTTGATTATTGTCTCTTTAGCTGTACAGAAACTTTTCAGTTTAATTAAGTCCCATTTGTTTATTTTTTTCATTGTTACAAGTGCCACAAAAATGTTCTTCATAAAGTCTTTTCCCAAGCCAATATCTTAGTTTTTCTCATGCTTTCTTTGGGTATTTTTATCATTTCATGTCTTAAATTTAGATCTTTTATCCATCTTGAATCAATTTTTGTGAGGGGAGAAAGGTATGTGTCCAGTTTCAGTTACATGTAGATATCCAGTTTTCCCATCACTATTTATTGAATACGGTTTATTTCCCCTAGTGTATTTTCTTATTAGTTTTATCAAAGATTAGGTGGCTGTAAGATATTAGTTTCATCTCCTGATTTTATATTAAGTTACAGATGTCTATCTCTCTATTTTTGGGCCAAAACTATTCTGTTTTTATCACTAGGCCTTGATGTACAACCTAAAATCTGGTATGCTGATGCCCCCAGCTTTGTTTTTACTACTGAGAATTGCCTTAACTATAAGATGGCTTTTCCTGTTTGCGTACAAAAAGAAGAACAATTTTTTCCAAGTCTTAAAAGAATGATGTTGGTATTTTATTAGACATGGCATTGAATCTGTAGACTGCTTTGTGAAGTATAAACATTTTAACAATGCTGTTTCTTCCCAGCCATGAGCATCACGTGCTATTACATTTGTCAATACCTTCTGCTATTTCTTTTCTTAGGGGTTCATAGTTTTCCTTATAGTGGTCCTCCATATCTTTTGCTAGGTATATTCCTAGGTATTTCATTTTCTTTGAAGCTACTGTGAAGGAAAGTGTGTCCTTATTTAGCTTCTCATCTTGGCTGTTATTGGCATATACAAAGGCTACTGATTTGTGGACATTGATTTTATATCCTGAGACATTACAACATTTTTTGCTCACTTCCAGGAGTCTTGTGCATTCTCTATGTATAAGATCATAATGTCAGCACAGAGGTAGAGTGTGATGTCCTCTGCTCCCATTTGGATGCCCCTTACTTAGTTTCCTTGCCTGGTTGTATTAGTAGAGGTTTAATACACTTGGAAACAAATTTATACACATCTGTGAATTCCATAAGACCAAGAATAAGTATGAAGGGAAATTAAGAAGTGAAATCAGGAGAGAGGGAAGGATGGGTGGAGGGAGAGTAATTGGTGGGACGATGCCTACTGTGCATCTTACAAGGGCACATGTGAAATTTACTAGGTGTAGAATATAAATGTCTTAACACAATAACTAAGAAAATGCCATGAAGACTATGTTGACCAATTTGATGAAAGCATTTCAGGTTGTGTGTAAAACCTGAACAGTGTACCCCATGGATCATGTACCCCATGATCCCATTCATCAACAAATGGCTGAGATCTCAGAAATCAAGTTCAGAATTTGGATGCCAAATAAGATCAACAGAATAGAGGTAAAGATGGAATTCAAATTTCAAGGAGTAATTCAAAAGTTGTCTCAAGAATTCAATGATTTCAAAGACAAAATCTCCAAAGATTTTGACACATTGAGGCAAGAACTTGCAGCCCTCAAAGACCTGAGAAATATGGTAGAATCCGTCAGTAACAGAATGGAACAGGCAGAAGAAAAGATCTCTGGCCCTGAAGACAAAGCTTTTGAACACTCTGCAATGCTCAAAGAGGAAGAGAAGTGGAGAGCAAAAATGGAACATTCCCTGAGAGAATTGTGGGACCACACCAAAAGAGCAAAGATTCACCTTATACGAATCCCGGAAGGAAGAGATAACCGAGGAGAGCTTCCCAAACGTGGCAAGAGATTCTGAAATCCAGATAGCAGACAGTTGCAGAACCCCAGGAAGACTCAATCCAAATAAAGCATCTCCCAGATACAGTATAATTAACTTCACCAAAGTTAATACAAAGGAGAACATTCTGCAAGCAGCCAGACATAAGAAAGCCATAACCTACAAGGGGAAGAATATTAG
>NW_003852766.1:7798-9123 GCF_000181295.1 Otolemur garnettii
TTCCTTGTATTTTCTCAGACCATCATGGAATAAAAGTTGAACTCAGTAACAACAGGAATCAGTGTACACATACAAAATCATGGAAACTAAATAACCTCATGCTGGATGATCGCTGGGTCATAGATGAGATTAAGAAGGAAATTACCAAATTGTTGGAGCAAAATGATAATGAAGATACGGATCCCCAGAACTTCTGGGATACTGCAAAGGCAGTCCTAAGAGGGAAATTCATAGCATTGCAAGACTTACTAAAAGAACGGAAAGAGAGGAAGTCGACGACTTAATCGGACATGTCAAGCAACTGGAACATTCCAATCTCAAATCCAGCAGGAGAAAAGAAATAACTAAAAGTAAAGCAGAATTAAATGAAATTGAACACAAAAGGATTATACAACAGAGTGAGAAATCAAAAAGTTGGTTTTCTGAAAAGGTCAATAAAATAGATAAACCTTTGGCTAACCTAACCAGATGCAGAAGAGTACAATCCCTGATTTCATCAGTAAGAAATGATAAACACCAAATAACAACAGACTCCTCAGAAATGCAAAAAGTCCTTAATGAATATTACCAAAAAAACCCCTCTATTCTCAGAAGTATGAAATTCTGAAGGAAATAGACCAATACTTGGGAGCACGCCACCTTTCTACACTTAGCCAGAAAGAAGTGGAAATGTTGAACAAGTCTATATCAAGTTCTGAAATAGCATCAAGTATACAAAATCTCCCCAAAAAGAAAAGTTCAGGAGCAGATGGCTTCACATCCGAATTCTACCAAACCTTTAAAGAGGAACTAGGACCTATATTACTTAACCTTTTCCAAAACGGATAAAAAGAAGGAATACTTCACAACACATTGTGTGAAGTAAATATCACCCTAATCTCCAAACCAGGAAAAGACCCAATAAGAAAAGAAAGTTATAGACCAATATCTCTAATGAATATTGATGCAAAAATATTCAGTAAAATTCGAGCAAACAGAATCCAGCAACACATCAACCAAATTATACATCATAACCAGGTGCATTTCATCCCAGGGTCCCAGGATGGTTCAATATACGTAAATCTATAAATATAATACATCACATAAACAAAATAAAAAACAAAGACCATATGATTCTCTCAATTGATGCAGAAAAACCTTTTGATAATATCCAGCATCCTTTCTCGATCAGAACGCTTAAGAAAATAGGCATAGAAGGAACATTTCTTAAACTGATAGAGACCATCTACAGCAAACCCACAGCCAATATCATATTTATTGGAGTAAAATTGAAATCATTTACACTCAGATCAGGAACCAGACAAGGTTGTCCATTGTCTCCACTG
>NW_003852766.1:9889-13506 GCF_000181295.1 Otolemur garnettii
AAGATTCCCTATTTAACAAATGGTGCTGGGTGAACTGGCTGGCGACCTGTAGAAGACTGAAACTAGACCCACACCTTTCACCTCTAACAAAAATTTACTCTCACTGGTTAAAGGACTTAAACTTAAGACATGAAACTATAAAAATTCTTAGAGACTGCTTGCTTCAGCAACACATATACTAAAATTGGTACAATACAGAGAAGATTAGCATGGCCCCTGAGCAAGGATGACACACAAATTCGTGAAGCGTTCCATATTTTTAAAAATAATAAAATATCACAAGAAAAAAAAATCTTGGAGAGAGTGCAGGGGAAACACTTGAAGAAATTGGCCAGGGAGAATACTTTATGAGGAGGACTTCCCAGGTAATTGAAGTAACATCAAAAATACATTACTGGGATCTGATCAAACTAAAAAGCTTCTGCACTGCCAAGAACACAAGTCAGTAAAGCAAGTAGACAGCCCTCAGAATGGGAGAGGATTTTTGCAGGTTACATTTCCCAACAAAGGTCTAATAACCAGAATCCACAGATAACACAAACTTATTCATAATAAAAGAGCAAGTGATCTCTTTTCATCGTGGGCAAGAGACATGAACAGAAGTTTCTCTGAAGAAGACAGGCACAGGGTCTACAGACACAGGAAAAAATGCTCATCGTCTTTAATCATCAAAGAAATGCAAATCAAAACCACTTGGAGATATCATCAAACTCCAGTAAGATAATCCCACATTACAAAATCCCAAAACTACAGATGTTGGCGTGGATGTGGAGAAAAGGGAACACTTCAGCACTGCTGGTGGGTATGCAAGCTAGTACGTTCCCTTTGGAAAGAAGATTGGAGAACACTCAGGGATCTAAATGTAGACCTGCCATTCAATCCGGCAATTCTTCTACGAGGTGTATATCTAAAAGACCAAAATCACTTGACAACAAAGATATTTGCACCATATTATTCATTGAAGCTCAATTCATAATTGCCAAGTCATGGAAGAAGCCCAAGTGCCCACTGACCCATGAATGGATTAATAAATTGTGGTATATGTATACCATGGAATACTATGCAGCATTGAAAAAAGACGGAGACCTTACCTCTTTTATGTTTACATGGATGGAGCTGGAAAATATTATTCTTAGTAAAGTATCTCAGGAATGGAAAAAAAAGTTATCCAATGTACTCAGCACTACTATGAAACCAATTTATAATCACTCACACTTTCATATGAAAGATGAATCACAACTATAGCCCAAGATGAAGGAAGGAAGGGGAGGGTGATGGGAAGGGAGGTGGGTGGTTCAATAGAGGGAGGGTTAATGGTGGGACCACACCTATGGAGCATATTGCAAGGGTACAAGTCAAATCTATCATGTATAGAACACAAATGTCTTAACACTGTGATCAAGCAAATGAGGTGAAAGCTATGTTAGTTAGTAGGATGTAAGCACTCCAATTTGTACAAATAATCAACACATTGAATCCCACAAAGACATAAATTATTCATGATCTATGTATATATGACTTAAAAAATAGAATTGAAGAAAATTGAAAACATAAGAACCATTTGGAAGATCAGCATAACAAAAAGTTGGTTCTTTGAAGAGATAAATGAAATGAATAAACCTTTGGCCATATTAACTAGAAACAGAAAAGGATCTCTAACAACCTCAATCAGAAATGAAAAAGGGGGGATAACAACAGATAGCACAGAGGTACAACAGATCATCACTATTACTATAAGACCAGAAATTTGAAATTGTGTAGGAAGGGACCAATACCTGGAATCACACCACTGCCCTAAACTCAACCAGAAGGAAGTAGAAATTTTTTGTTTTGTTTTGTTTTTATTGTTGGGGATTCATTGAGAGTACAAAGAACCAGGTTACATTTGATTGCATTTGTTAGGTAAAGTCCCTCCTATGATTGTGTTCCATCCCCAAGTGGTGTGTCACACACTGTCACTCACTCGCAACCCCTCCCTCCTTCCCCCTCTCTGCCCTTCCCTTCCCCCAACCCCCCTCCTTCCCCAACCCCGTCCCTCCTTCCCTCTCTCTGCTCTCCTCTTCCCCCACCTCCCACCATGTACTAGGTCATCAACTGTCCTGTTATGAGAATTGAGTACATAGGATTCTTGCTTCTCCACTCTTGGGATGCTTTACTAAGAATAATGTGTTCCACTTCCATCCAGGTTAATACAAAGGACATAAAGTCTCCATCTTTTTAATGGGTGAATAGTATTCCATGGTATAAATATACCACAGCTTGTTAATCCATTCCTGGGTTGGTGGGCATTTAGTCTGTTTCCACATCTTGGTGATTGAGCTGCGATAAACAGTCTAGTGCAACTGTCCTTATGGGAAAAGGATTTGTTTTTCCTTCTGGGTAGATGCCCAGTAGTGGGATTGCCAGATTAAATGGGAGGCCTAGTTCGAGTTCTTTGAGGGTTCTCCATACTTCCTTCCAATAAGGTTGTATTAGTTTGCAGTCCCACTAGCAGAGTGAAAGTGTTCCTTCTCTCCACATCCATGCCAGCATCTGCAGTTTTGAGATTTTGCAATGTGGGCCATTCTCGCTGGGGTTAGATGGTATCTGAGGGTGGTTTTGATTTGCATTTCTCTAATAATAAGGGATGATGAACATATTTTCATATTTTTTTTAGCCATTCTTCTGTCTTCTTTAGAGAAGTTTCTATTCATCTCTCTTGACCTTTGATATATGGGATTCTTGGCTTTTTTTCAGGTGGATTAATTTGAGTTCTTTATAGATCCTAGTTTTCAAGTTTTGATCTGATTCAAAATATGCAAATATCCTTTCCCATTCGGTAGTATGTCTATTTGCTTTTGTTGTTGTCTCCTTAGTTGTACAGGAGCTTTTCAGTTTAACTAAGTCCCACTTGTTCCTTTTTGTTGTTGTTGCAATTGCCATGGAAGCAATTGCAATTTCCCCTTCATAAAGTTTTTGCCCAGGCTGATATCCTCAAGTGTTTTTCCTACGCGTTCATTGAGGATTTTTATCATTTTATGCCTTAAATTTAGGTCTTTTATCCATCTTGCATCAGTTTTTGGGAGTGGAGAGAGGTGTGGGCCCAGTTTCAGGCTTTCACATGTGGATATCCAGTTCTCCCAGCACCATTTATTGAATAGGCATTATTTCCCCCAGTGTATGTCTTTGTTTTGTTTATCAACGATTAGGTGGCTTTAAGATGTTAGTTTCATCTCCTGGTTTTCTATTTGATTCCAAATGTCTATGTCTCTATTTTTGTGCCAATACCATGCTGCTTTGAACACTATGGGCTTGTAGTGCAGCTTAAGGTTTGGTATGCTGATGCCCCTGGCTTTGTTTTTATTACTGAGCACTGCCTAAGCTATATGGGTTTTTTTCTGGTTTCATCCAAAACAAAGAACTATTTTCTCCAAGTCTTGAAAGTACGATGTTGGTATTTTAATAGAGATGGCATTGAATCTGTAGCTTGCTTTGGAAGGTATAGACATTTTAATGATGTTGATTCTTCCTAGCCATGAGCATGGTATGTTCTTCCATTTGTTAATATCCTCTGCTATTTCTTCTCTTAGGGTTTCACAATTTGCTTTGTAGAGGTTCTTCACCTCTGTTGTTAGGTA
>NW_003852766.1:15217-16368 GCF_000181295.1 Otolemur garnettii
TATACATCTATCAAGCACAGTTGTTCTAGGGTCTCACCTAAGTCCCTTCTATCTTTGTTTAATTTCTGTGTAGGGGATCTGTCCAGCTCTGTAAGAGGAGTGTTAAAGTTCCCTGTTATTATGGTGTTATAGGATATCATTCTGCTCAGACTAATTAAGGGCTGTTTCAAGAATCTGGGAGCATTTAAGTTGGGTGAATAAATATTTAGAATTGAAATGTCTTCTTGTTGTATTTTTCCCTTGACCAATATGAAGTGTCTAACTTTGTCTTTTTTTCCGTTAGTTGCTTTAAAGCTAATTGTATCTGAAAATAAGTTTGCAACCCCTCTTTTCTTCTGAATTCTGTTTGCCTGAAAATTTGTCTTCCAACCCTTGACGCTGAGGTTCTCTTTTTGTTTTTTTATTAAATCATAGCTGTGTATATTAACACATTTCTGGGGTACAATGTGCTGGTTTTATATACAATTTGAAATACTTAAATCAAATTGGTTCACATAGCCTTCACCACACTTTCTTTATTATTGTGTTAAGACATTAATATTCTACACTTAGTAGATTTGACATGTACACTTGTAAAGTGCAGCATAGGTGTGGTCCAACACATTACCTTCCCTCCAATCATCCTCCCCCTCCCCTCCCCTCAGCCTCCTTTTTCCTCTTCATCTTGGGCTGTAGTTGGATTATAGCTTTCATATGGAACTGTGGGTGCTTATATATTGGTTTCATAGTAAGAGCTGAGTACATGGGATACTTTTTATTCCATTCTTGAGATACTTTGCTAAGAATAATATGTTCCAGCTCCATCCATGTAAACACAAAAGAGGTAAAGTCTCCATCATTTTTAAGGCTGCATAATATTCCATGGTGTACATATAGCACAATTTATTAATCCATTCGTGGGTCTATGGGCACTTGGGCTTCTCCCATGACTTAGCAATTATGAATTGGGCTACAATAAACAATCTGGTACATATATCTTTGTTATAAAGTGATTTTTGGTCTTCTGAATACATACCTAGTAGATGAATTGCAGGATCGAATGGAAGGTCTATTTTTAGACCCCAAAGTGACCTCCAAACTTCTTTCCAAAAGGAACATATTAGTTTTACATTCCATGCAGCAGTGCAGAAGTGTTCCCCTTTCTCCACATC
>NW_003852766.1:16661-23606 GCF_000181295.1 Otolemur garnettii
GTGAAAGATCTCTATAAAGTGAACTATGAAATGCTGAGAAAAGAAATAGCTCAAGATGTTAACAAATGGAAAAACATACCATACTCATGGCTGGGAATAATCAACATTGTTAAAATGTCCATACTACCCAAGGCAATATACAACTTTAATGCAATCCCTATTAAAACACCACTGTTATACCTTAAAGACCTCAAAAACATAATACATTTTATGTGGAATCAGAAAAATCCTCAATTAGCCATGACCTTACTCAGAACCAAAAACAAATCAGGAGGTATAACGCTACCAGACTTCAGACTATACTGTAAATCTATAGTGATCAAAACAGCATGGTACTGACACAAAAACAGAGAGGTAGATATATGGAACAGAATAGAGAACCAAGAGATGAAACTAGCTACTTATTGTCATTTGATCTTTGATAAGCTTATCAGAAGCATTCAGTGGGGGAAAAGACTCCCTATTTAACAAAATGATGCTGGGTAAACTGGCTGGCGACCTGTAGAGGACTGAAATTGGACCCACACCTTTCACCATTAACAAAAATTGATTCTCACTGGATAAAAGATTTAAACTTAAGTCATGAAACTATAAAAATACTAGAAGAGAGTGCAGGGGATACACCTGAAGAACTCAGCCTGGGAGAATATTTTATGAGGAGGAACCCCGTCCCCGTCCCCCCCGCCCCCAGCAATTGAAGCAACATCAAAAATACATTACTGGGACCCGATCAAACTAAAAAGCTTCTGCACAGCTAAGAACACAGTATGTAAAGCAAGCAGACATCCCTCAGGATGGGAGAAAATATTTTTAGGTTTTGTCTCTGACAAAGGTTTGATAACCAGAATCCACAGAGAACCCACACGTATTAGCAAGAAAAGAAAAAGAGATCCCATCTCATCGTGGGCAACAGATTTGAATAGAAACTTCTCTGAAGAAGACTCTGAGTTTTTATTTGTCTTTTGAGGTTAGGTGTGTTTCCTGCAGACAGCAAATGGATGGCTTGTGTTTTTTATTTTTTTTTATAATTTTTTAAATTAAATCATAGCAGTCTACATTAATACTATCAAGGGGTACAGTGTACTGTTTCTGTACACAATTTGAAATACTTTCATCCAACTGGTTAACACAGCTTTTATTAATTATTGTGTTAAGACATTTATATTCTACATTTAGAGAGATTCACATGTACCCTTATAGGATGAACCTAGGCGTGATCCCACCAATCACCCTACCTCCACTCACCCTCCACCCTCCCCTCCCCTTCCTCTCCCCTCTCCCCATATTCCTGGGCTAAAACTAGGTTATAGCTTTCCTATGAAAGCTATAAATTGGTTTCATAGTAGGGCTGAGTACATTGGATACTTTTTCTTCCATTCTTGAGACACTTTGCTCAGAAGAATATTTTCCAGCTCCATCCATGTAAACATGAAGCAGGTGAGGTCTCCATCTTTCTTAATGGCTGCACAGTATTCCATGGTGTACATACACCATAATTTATTGATCCGATCGTGGATCGATGGGCTCTTGGGCTTCTTCCATGACCTAGCAATTATGAATTGGGCTGCAATGAACATTCTGATACAAATATCTTTATTGTAGTGTGATTTTTGGTTTCCTGGATATATACCTAATACAGGAATTATAGGATCAAATGGCAGGTCTATTTCTAGTTCTCTAAGTGTTCTTCAGACATCTTTCCAAAAGGAATGTATGAGTTTGGAATGCCACCAGCAGTGTGGAAGCGTTCCCTTTTCTCCACAACCACGGCAGCATCTGTGATTCTGGGATTTTGTGATATGGGCTAATCTTACTGGTGTTAGATGATATCTCAAAGTAGTTTTGATTTGCATTCCTCTGATGATTAAGGATGGTGAGTGGCTTGTGTTTTTTAATCCAATCATCCCGTCTATGCCTCTTCAATGGGGAATTCAAGCCATTAACATTTATTGAGATAATTGATAAGTGTGGCGTTCCATTCATCTCATTTTTTGTGAAAGTCCATTGCTTAGTTTTATCTTTTGCATGATTGTGGAAGCTGGCTTCTGTCCTTCAATTTCTGGGTGCTTACTTTGCTGGTGGTCCATTGTGATGGTCCTTGTGTAAAACGGGTTGAAGTAATTCCTATAGAGCTGGTCTTCTTGCGGCAAATTTCCTCACTGATAGCGTATCAGTAAAAGATGTGATTTCTCCATAGATTCTAAAGCTTAGCTTAGCAGGATATAGAATTCTGGGCTGGAAATTGTTTTGCTTAAGTAGATTAAAGGCAGATGACCATTGTCTTCTGGCTTAAAAAGTTTCATTAGAGAAGTCTGCAGTTACCCTGATGGATTGGCCCCTGTAGGTCAATTGGCACTTACTCCTGGCAGCTTGCAGAATCTTTTATTTTGTATTAGCTTTGGACAGATCCATCACAATGTGTCTTGGAGAAGCTCTATTTGAGTTGAGGTGACCTGGGGTCTGATATCCCTCTGAAAGACGTGTGTCAGAATCTTTGGTGATATTTGGGAAATTTTCATTGATAATATCCTCTAGTATGGCTTCCATTCTTCTGGGGCATTCTTCTTCCCCTTTTGGGATACCTATAACTCGTATGTTTGAATGCTTCATGAAGTCCTATAATTCTGTCAGTGAATGTTCTTCTTTCTCTCTCTTTTTTTCCTGCCTCTTTAACTATCTGAGTTATCTCAAGAGCTTTGTCCTCTACTGCTGAGATTCTTTCTTCTGCATAGTCTAATCTATTATTGATATTTTCTACTGCATCTTTAAGTTCCTTAGTTGACTGCATCAATTTGTTCAGCTCTGCTATATCCTTTCTATATTCTTCATACCATTCATCCCTTATTTGGTTCTGTTTTTGGATTTCCTCTTGGTTATTTTCCACTTTCTAAGCAATTTCCTTCACCGTTTTCATCACTTGTATTTTAAATTCCCTTTCTGTCATTTCTAACATTTCTTTACAAGTGGAATCCTCTGCAATAACTACCTCATGGTCCCTTGGGGGAGTTGCTCTGGACTGGTTTTTCATGTTGCCAGGATTTTTCTGCTGTTTCTTCCACATGAGTGTCTTCTTTTATCTGTTTCTTTTCTCTGAGTTTACTTTCACTTCCTCTTGCTCTTTAAGTTACCATGTCTCTGACCTAAAGTTTGTATGAGTCCTCTTGGTACAGGACTAAAAAGATGAGAAGATTGAAGAACAAGAACAGAAAAAAGATTTTGAAAAAAGAAAAAAGAGAAAGGAGAGGGGGTGAGTAAAAGGGAATATTGACAAAAAGAAGAGAGACATGAAAGAGGGAGACAGGAGTAATAAAGGTGTACAGTAGGGTACTTTGACCCACACCTTAAAAAACCCAACCTCTGGGGGTGCTAGGTTTTGTGGTTCCCTTGAGGTCAGCAGCTCTTTGCCATCCTGAGAAGACATAGTAGCCCACCTCCACCAAATAGAGAGTTAAAACAAAAATAGTATAAATAAAACCAAAACTAACAAACAGAAAACTTTATACTATAAAATGGGGGAGGCGGGAACCAAAGAACAGGGGTAGAAACAGTAACAAAAATGAAATTCTTATTATTAAAGAAGGCAACAATGGACAATTATATTTATACTAGTAAAATGAAGAAAGGAAATAAAAAAGATAAATCAAGGAAAATGTTGAAATTAAAAAAAAAAAAGGCAGCACATGTATCTTGCTGAATATTGTCTGGGCAACAGGTGATCTTCTGGGGTATGAGATTTTTGTCACAATTCCTGATACAGCGGTATGAGATGGAGGCTGGAGGCCTCTGCTGACTTCTTTGCCCTCAAACCCCACAGGGTTGAGAGCCTGAATCTCTCCTTAGCCTGCTTAAAAGAAACTTTAACCCATTAACTTTGGCTAAGCAGAGGCTTTCCCAGGAAAGCACATGTCACTGGAATCTCTCCTAAAGTGGATGCCCACTTATCAGGAAAACCAGCATCAGTCTATGCCCCCGAGGGCCAAGGCTGCATGGCAGTGGAGAGCTGCCAAAGACTACCAAACACTGAAAGTTCCACTCTTCCCCTCAATCTCAGTCCCGGCCTTTGGCGCTGTTCACAGTCACTAGGTCACTTGCCCAAGGTCTCCCAGCCTGGGCCTCAGGCTGTGACCCTGAGGGAAGAGCTCATGGGAGAGTTCTCCCACAATGGCTGTGTATGGCCTGCAGCCAAACCATAGCTCCGTTCTGTCCCAGCAGCTCAGTCCTGGACCTTGGACAATGCTTAATGTCACCCACAATCTCACCCAAGTTCTCCCAAGGAAATTCAACCGAGTGCCCAAGTCCAAAAAAATCAAAACAACCCACAGGAAAGGCCTTCCCTGTCTGCAATCTCACTGCTGTTGTAGGTACAGCCACGGCGGCCGCCAAAGCCTCAAACCAAACGAATGCAGCCACTTGCCACTTTTACACTGCTTTTGTCCTCTTCCTTGGGTCAAGAAGTCTATCACTATATCCCTGTGTCCTGAAAGGGATGTTTCTGGGCAGAGCCCACAAGCCAGAGGTGACTGGAGTCTTCTCTCCCCAATCTCACAGCTCCCAGTTGCAAAGAAGCTGTTACTCGGCCACCAGCTTGCCCCTCCACCAGAATTAGAAATTTTGAACAGACCAATATCAAGCACCAAACTTGCAACAACACTAAAATGGCCTCCAACACAGAAAAGTCCTGGGATGGATGGTTTTACTCCAGAATTCTATCAAACATTCAAAGAGGAGCTTGTACCTATGTTGAAGAAACTTTTCCAGAACACAGAGAAGGAAGTAACCCACCCCAACATGTTCTACAAAGCAAATATCACCCTGATACCAAAGCCAAGAAAGGAACTAACTAAAAAAGAAAACTACAGACTGATATGATTCATGAATATCAATGCAAAAATATTCAATAACATTCTAGTGACCAATACAGCTACACATAAAAAACATTATGCATCATGGTCACCTGGGCTTTATTCTAGGGATACAAGGTTGATTCAACACAGGTAAATCCATAAATGTGATTTGCCACATAAATAAAAATAAAAGCAAAGACTATATGATCCTCTCAATAAACGTCAGAAAAGCATTTGGCAAAATTCGATATCCCTTCTGACAAGAACACTTAAGAAAATAGGCATAGATGGCACATTTCTTAAACTGATAGAAGCCATCCGCAACAAACCCACAGCCAATATCATACCGAATGGAGTAAAATCGAAAACATTTCCATGTAGCGCTGAAACCAGACAAGGATGTCCACTATTGCCACTGCTATTCAACATTGTGCTGGAAGTTTGAGCCAAAGCAATTAGGCAAGGGAAAAAGATTGAGGGTATTCAAATGGGGACAGAGGCAGTCAAAATCTCACTTTTTGATGATGGTATGGTCTTCTACATAGAAAAACCTAGGGACTCAACCATAAGGCTGCTGGAAGTCATCAAGAAATACAATAATGTCTGCATTAAATGAATGTCCACAAATCAGTAGCTTTTGTGTGCACCAGTAATAGTAACGCTGAGAATGAAATCAAAGGCACAATACCATTCACTGTAGCTTCAAACAAAATGAAATATGTGGGAAAATGCCTTACAAAGGATGAGAAAGATCTCTATAGAGAGAACAACAAAACCCTGGGACAAGAAATAGCAGAAGATGCTATTAAATGGAAGAAAATACCATGCTCATGGCTGGGAAGAATCAACATTGTTAAAATTCCCATATCACCCAAAGCAATCTACTGATTTAATGCAATCCCCATTAAAGCACCAATGTCCATGTCTCTTGCCCACGATGAAATGGGAACACTCGTTCTTTTCTTATTAATAAGTTTGAGTTCTCTGTGGATTCCAGTTATTAGGCCTGTGCCGAAAATATAACCTGTAAAATTCCTCTCCCATTCTGAGGGCTGTCTACTTGCATTACTTACTGTGTGCTTGGCAGTGCAGAAGATTTTTTAGTTTGATCAGATCCCAGTAATGTATTTTTGATGTTGCTTCAATTGTCCGGGGATTTCTCTTCATAAAGTATTCTCCCAGGCCAATTTTTTCAATTGTTTTCCCTACACTCTCTCCAAAAATGTTTATAGTTTCATATCTTAAAGAAGACAGGCGCATGGTCTACAGACACATGCTCATCATCTTTAATCATCAGAGAAATGCAAAGCAAAACCTCTTGGAGATATAATCTAACTCCAGTAAGAGTAGCCCACATCACAAAATCCCCAAACTGCAGATGTTGGTGTGGATGTGGAGAAGAGGGAACACTTCAGCACTGCTGGTGGAAATGCAAGCTGGTACGTTCCTTTTGGAAAGGAGTTTGGAGAACACTCAGGGATCTGGCAATTCCTCTACTAGGTGCATATCCAAGAGACCAAAAATCACCTGGAAACAAAGATATTTGCACCAGATTGTTCATTGCAGGTCAATTCATAATTGCCAAGCCTTGGAAGAAGCCCAAGTGCCCATCAACCCATGAATGGATTAATAAATTATGGTATATGTATACCATGGAATACTGTGCAGCATTAAAAAAGTATGGAGCCTTTACCTCTTTTATGTTTACATGGATGGAGCTGGAAAATATTCTTCTTAGAAAACTATCTCAGGAATGGAAAAAAAAATCCAATATACTCAGTACTACTATAAAACCAATTTATAAACACTCACACTTTCATATGAGAGATGAATCACAACTATAGCCCAGGATGAAGGAGGGAAGGGAGGTGGGTGGTTCGATGAAAGGAAAGCTGATGGTGGGACCACACCTATGGAGCATATTGCAAGGGTACAAGTCAAATGTATCTTGCACTGAACACAAATGTCTTAACACTGTGATTAAGTAAATGAGGTGAAAGCCATGTTAATTAGTAGGATGTAAGCACTCCAATTGGTACAAATAATCAACACATTGAATCCCACAAAGGCATAAATTTATTCATGATCTATGTATATATGA
>NW_003852766.1:25214-25453 GCF_000181295.1 Otolemur garnettii
GGCAACAGACACGCTCTGCCTTTCTCTCGCTGGGCAACCAGAAGAGGCCACCAACTGAACAGTTCTGATAAGGCCTCCAAACAAGGTAAACTCAGAATGGGGCGGAATCAGCGGAAAAACTCTGGCAACTCGAACAACCAGAATAGATCAACTCCTCCAATGAAAAATGGGGCAGACGTAATTGAAGACCCCCTCCACAAGCAAATGGCTGAAATGTCAGAAATCGAGTTCAGAACGTG
>NW_003852766.1:35418-41751 GCF_000181295.1 Otolemur garnettii
AAAAAAAAATAAAGCACCAATGTCATACTTTGAAGAACTTGAATAAACAGTACTTTCTTTGTTTCATACAGTACCAGAGAAAACCCCAAATAGCCAACACAATTCTAAGAAACACAAACAAAGCTGGAGACCTTACTAGACCTTACCAGACTTTAGCTT
Organism: Otolemur garnettii; assembly: GCF_000181295.1. NCBI lineage: Eukaryota > Metazoa > Chordata > Mammalia > Primates > Galagidae > Otolemur > Otolemur garnettii. The sequence goes on from NW_003852766.1 coordinate 35,578, forward strand.
GTATTACAATTCTACACTGATCAAAACAGCACGGTACTGGTGCAAAAATAGAGATACAGATCTTTGGAATAGGATAGAGAGCCTAGAGATGGCCATATATCACCATCTGATGTTCTATAAACCAAACAAAAGCATGCACTGGGGAAAAGAGTCTCTTTTTAATAAATGGTGCTGGGATCACTGGTTTGCCACATGTAGCAAATTGAAACTGGACCTGCATCTCTCACCACTGACAAAAGTTGACTCTCGCTGGATGAAATGTTTAAATTTAAGACAAGAAACAATAACAATTCTAGGAAAATGTGTGGGGGAAAAAAAAACTCTTGACAATATCAGCCTGGGAATTATTTTATGAAGAACACCCCCTTGGAAATTGCAGCAACACCAAAAACAAATGGGACATGGTCAAGTTAAAAGGCTTCTGTACAGGTGAGGGTACAATAACTAAAAGCAAACAGACAGCCTTTAGGATGGGAGAAAATATTTGCATGTGATGAATCTAACAAAGGGCTGACAACTAGAATCTACACAGAAATCAAATTAATCAACAAGAAGAGAACAAACGATCCCATTTGTAAATGGGCAAGAGACATGAACAGAACCTAACCCCAGTGAAAATAACCTACATCACAAAGTCCCAAAGCTGCAGGTGCTGACGTGGGTGTGCAGAGAAGGGAACATCTTTACACTACTGGTGGGATTGCAAGCCAATACAGCCTCTATGGAAAGAAGTATGGAGAATCCTCAAAGAGTTAAAAGTAAGCCTTCCATTTGATCCTGAAATCCCATTACTAGGCATCAACTCAGAAGTGAAAAACCAATTATTTTACCATCAGGACGTTTGCACTGGAATGTTTATACAGCTCAGTTCACAATCTGCAAGACTTGGAATCAGCCCCAGTCCCCAACAACACATGGATGGATTGATTACTCAACTGTGGTGTATGTACACCATGGAATACTCTTCAACCATAGAAAATATGGAAACTTTACATCTTTTGTATTAACCTAGATGGAGTTGAAGAACATTCTTCTGAATAAAGTATCACAAGAATGGAAACGCAAGTATCCAATGTACTCAATATCAATATGAAACCAATAGATAAAACAACTACACACCCACACTAGGGAAAAACAATTAAATTCAAGTGGGAGGAAAGGGGTAAAAGGGAAAGGAGAGAGGGGAAGAGGAAGGGGGATTGGTGAGCTCTCAACTAATGTGTACGATTGTAGGGCTTATACAGTACAGCCCCTGGGTGAAGGGCTCAACTACATATTGAAATTTACCTAACAAATGCAATCAGTAACCTAATTATTTCTTCCTTCATATTAATCTGAAATTTTACAAGAAGAAATAAAAGAAGGGTTGAAAATTAAAAAAAGAAGAAGAAGAAAAATACCCATTTGGGAAGAAAAAGATTCTCAGAAAAGTAGGAAAAGAGGGAAGGAAACTGCTCCAACTTGGAGAACATCTACATGAAACAAACCCAATGTTATACTTAGCACCAAATGACTGAATGCATTCCACCGAGGATATAAAACACAGCAAGAATGTCCACTCTCACCACTGCTATTCAGCACAGTACTGAAGTTCCAGTCATCACAATAAGGAAAGAAAGGTCATACAGTTTTAAAAGGAAGAAATAAAAGCCTCCCTATTTTCAGATGATGTGATTGTCTACACAGAAAATCTCAAGTAAATACCCCCTCCCCCAAATGCTAGAACTGAGTTCATCAAGTTTTCAGAACTCAATAGAATTTCTATTTATGTGGTAACCAAGATTTTTAATTCAATACCATTTACAATCACCAATGAATGAAACATTGATGTGTAAATCTAACAAGAGATGTATAGATCTTTTATGCTGAAAACACCAAAATGTTAATGAAAGAAATCAAGGAAGATCTAAATAAATGGAGAGACATACAGTGTTTATGAATTGGGAGAGACAACATAGTAAACTGATCAATTGTCCCCAAACTGACATACCAATTTAGTGCACTTCCTAACAAAACAGTGGAAAGAAACATATGCAAGATTATTCTATACAGAAAGGCAAATGAACTTGAATAGCTAAAACAATTTTCATGAGGAAGAATGAAGTGGGAGGAATTGCTCTTCCTGATTTCAAGACTATATTATAGCCAAAGTAATTGAGATTGTAGCATTGGCAGTGAGATAGACACATAGATCACTGGAACAGACTAGAGAACCCATAAATAATAGCCCACAGGCAAGTACAACTTGCCTGATGTTTAGCAAAGGTGCAAAAGCAATTCAATGAAAGAAAGAAAGTCTTTTTTAAAAAATTGTGCTAAAGCTACTGGATAAGCATAGTCCAAAAAACCCAAACAAACAAACAAACAAACAAAGAAACAATTCTGACCTAAATATCACACATTATACAAAAATTAACTAAAAATAAATCATAAACTGAAATGTAAAACGTAAAACCACAAGAATTTAAGAATACAGCATAAGAGAAAATTAATTTTTCTGGGACCTACACCAAAAGCACAACCCATATGGGAAGAAATCAATAAAGTCCCTGTTAAGAGGATGAAAACAGGGGAGGGGCAAGATGGCCGACAGGCACCAGCCTCTGACAGAAGCTCCTGTCCAGAGGGAAGGATAATGTCCACAAAATACCCAATACAGTTGAAGATTGGGAGCCCAGCCAAGAGAGAAGAGTGATATCTGCAGGACACCTCTGCGGAGGCAAGTTGAGACTCCAAGAAAGCAATTTACAGGTACATAATACATCCCAAAGGAAAAGTGTCCGTCCCCTCCCCCAAGAAAGTTGTGGTTTTCTCTTTGTTTTCTCTTTGTCTGCTCCTGTAAGTTTTCTACAGGCAAGCAGTGAACTGAGGACCTATTATCTCACCACACGTGTAGGAACAACAGGAAAGGGGGGGGTCTACTCACCTAGAGGGACCCTGCTGAGATTCTAAACACTCTCTCACCTGGCAGGAAAAACAAACAAACGTTCTCACTGCCATTTTGAATTTCCAGTCCACCCTTCTCCCCCTGCCTACAGTGACAGTGAGGGGGAGCACAAGAGCAGCGTCCCCCACCCCCACAAGACCAAGTGCCCAGTCCCGGTACAGCAGCCAGACACCTGCTAGACCCGTGTACATTCCACGGGTGGCAGTGGAGGAGTCCCCCATTCCAAGCACCCATGCAGGAGGCCCCGGAACTGCTTGCTGGAGCCTCATGCACCCCGCAGGCAGAGGCGGAGGAATCCACTGATCCAGGAGGGCCCATAACTGCTTACTAGAGCCACGTGCATCACACTGGCAGCAGCGGAGGAGTTCCCTGTTCCAGGCACCCATGCTGGGCGGGCTCAAAACTGCTTGCTAGAGCCACATGCATCCCACTGGTGGTGGCAGAGGAGTCCTCCACTTCAGGAGGGCCCAGAACTGCTTGATAGAGCAGTGTGTGTCCCGTGGGCAGCGGCGGAGGAGTTCCCCACTCCAGGTACCTGTGCTGAGCGGGCCCAGAACTGCCAGAGCTGTATGCTCCCGGCATCCCCGGCTAGCCACCCAAGAACTATGACGACAGTCAGCTGAGAGGGAACCATACTAGAATGGCGGTACACCAAGGCGAAGAGCAACAGCCACAGCAGTGGGAACTATAAGGCCCACACCCCTGAGGCTTTTCCGGACAGACACGCTCTGCGTCTCGGGGCAACCAGAGGAAGCCAGCATCTTCTCTGGTGGAGTCTACTGAATGAACAGTTCTGGTATGGTCTCCACATAGTGTAAATTCAACATGGGGCAGAGTCAGCAGAAAAACTCTGGTTATTTGAATAACCAGAGTAGATCAACTCCCCCAAGGAAGGATGAGGTAGGTGCAATTGAAGATCTCATCCATAAACAGATGGCTGAGATGTCAGAAATCGAGTTCAGAATTTGGAAAGCAAATAAGATTAACAGAATGGAAGAAAGAAGGGAATTAGAATTTCAAGAAAGTATTCAAAAGATGTCTCAAGAATTCAACAATTTCAAAGATAAAATGACCAAATATTTTGAAACACTGAGGCAAGAGGCTGCAGCCCTCAAATATCTGAAAAATATGGTAGAATCCCTCAGTAACAGAATGGACCAGGCAGAAGAAAGGATCTCTGGCATTGAAGACAAAGCTTCTGAACGTGCCCAAACACACAAGGATGAAGAGAATGGAAAGCAAAAACAGATCACTCTCTCAGAGAGCCCTGGGATAATTAAAAAAAAAAAAAAAACCTAATATTTGTTGTACAGGAATCCCTGAAGGCAACAAAATGGCTTCACAAAGCACAGAGGCTCTACTTCATGAAATTATGAAAGATAACTTTCTAGACATGCCAAGAGAGTCTGAAATTCAAATAGCAGACAGTTTCAGAACCCCAGCACAACTCAACACGAACAAGACATCCCCCAGGCACAATGTAATTAGATTCACTAAAGTTAATATGAAAGAGAAAATTCTGAAAGCAGTTAGACACAAGAAAACCATAACCTACAAAGGAAAGAGTATTAGAATGACTGCAGATCTTCCTGATGAAATCTTTCAGGCTAAAAGAGGATAGTCAAAAACTTTTAATCTCCTAAAACAAAACAACTTCCAACCCACGATTCTATATCCAGCTAAACTGAGTTTCATCTATGATGGAGAAATTAAATACTTTAATGACATCCACATGCTGAAGAAATTTGCCATAACTAAACCAGTGCTGCAGGAAATTCTCAAACCTATCCTCCATAATGACCACTGCAATCCCCCACTACCAAAGTAAACTCACTCAGAAACTTTTGATCAAATTCCAACTTCCACAGTGGCAAAAGGATTAAAAATGTCTACTGGACTTTCGAGCAACTCGAGGACCAATATCTCACCAGGTCTATCAATAATTTCAATCAATGTGAATGGCCTAAACTGCCCTTTAAAGAGGCACAGATTGGCTGATTAGACACAGAAAATCAGACCAGATATCTGTTGTATCCAAGAGTCACATATTACTTTAAAAGATAAATACAGACTCAGGGTGAAGGGATGGTCATCTATATTCCAAGCAAATGGAAACCAGAAAAAAGCAGGTGTTGCAATTTTATTCGCAGAAACGTTAGGGTTTAAACCAGCAAAAATAAGGAAAGATAAGGATGGCCATTTTATATTTGTCAAGGGTAATACCCAACATGATGAGATTTCAATTATCAATATCTATGCACCCAACCAGAATGCACCCCAATTTATAAGAGATACTCTAACAGGCATGAGCAACTTGATCTCTCCCAGCTCTATCAGAGTAAGAGATTTTAACACTCCTTTGGCAGTGCCAGATCGATCCTCCAATAAGAAGCTTAGCAAGGAAATTTTAGATTTAAATTTAACTATCATCTTTTGGACCTAACTGACATCTACAGAACATTTCATCCCAACAAATCTGAATACACAGTTTACTCTTCAGTCCATGGAACATACTCCAAAATTGATCACATCTTAGGCCATAAGTCTAACTTAAGTAAATTTGAAAGAATAGAAATTATTCCATGAATCTTCTCAGACCATGATGGAAAAAAAGTTGAACTCAGTAACAACAGGAATTTGCAGTCCCATACAAAAACATGGAAGCTAAATAACCTTATGCTGAAAGACAGATGGGTCAGAGACGAGATCAAGAAGGAAATTACCAAATTCTTAGAAATAAATGACAATGAAGACACGAGTTGTCAGAACCTCTGGGATACCGCAAAGGCAGTCCTAAGAGGGAAATTTATAGTTCTGAAAGCCTTCCTCAAGAGAACGAAAAGAAAGGACATTAACAACTTAATGGGACTTCTCAAGCAACTGGAAAAGGAAGAACAGTCCAATCCGAAACCCAGCAGAAGAAAAGAAATAACCAAAATTAGAGCAGAATTAAATGAAGTAGAAAACAAAAAGGATTATAGAAAAGATCAATAAATCAAAAAGTTGGTTTTTTGAAAAGGTTAATAAAATAGGTAAACCTTTGGACAACCTAACCAAGAAAAAAAGAGTAAAATCTCTAATCTCATCAATCAGAAATTGTAAAGATGAAATAAGAACAGACCCCCTAGAAATTAAAAAAATCCTCAACAAATATTACAAGAAACTTTATTCCCAGATATATGAAAATCTGAAAGAAATCGACCAATACTTGGAAGCACGCCATCTCC
>NW_003852766.1:47386-49378 GCF_000181295.1 Otolemur garnettii
CATCACCTTGATCCCCAAACCAGGAAAAGACCCCAAAAGAAAAGAAAATTATAGACCAATATCTCTAGTGAATCTTGATGCAAAAATATTCAACAAGATCCTAAAAAACAGAATCCAGCAACACATCAAACAAATTATACACCATGACCAAGTGGGTTTTATCCCAGAATCTCAAGGCTGGTTCAACATATGCAACTCTATAAACATAATTCACCACATAAACAAATTAAAAAACAAAGACCATATGATCCTCTCAATTGATGCAGAAAAAGCTTTTGACAATATGCAGCATCCATTCATGATTAGAACACTTAAGAGAATTGGCATAGAAGGGACTTTTCTCCAATTGATAGAGGCCGTCCACAGCAAACCCACAGCCAATATCATATTGAGTGGAATTAAACTGAAATCACTTGCACTCAGATCAGGAACCAGGCAAGGTTGCCCACTGTCCCCATTGTTCTTCAACATTGTAATGGAAGTCTTAGCCATAGCAATTAGGGAAGAAAAGGCAATCAAGGGTATTCACATAGGATCTGAAGAGATCAAACTCTCACTCTTCGCAGATGACATGATCATATACCTGGAAAACACCAAGGACTCTTCTACAAAACTCTTAGAAGTAACCAAGGAATACAGCAGCGTCTCAAGTTACAAAATCAACACCCACGAGTCAGTAGCCTTTATATATACCAACAATAGTCAAGCTGAAAAAACAGTCAAGAACTCTATTCCATTCACAGTAGTGCCAAAGAAGATGGCATATTTGGGAGTTTACCTAACAAAGGATGTGAAAGATCTCTAGAAAGAGAACTATGAAACTCTAAGAAAAAGAAATAGCTGAAAATACTAACAAATGGAAAAACATACCTTGCTCATGGCTGGGAAAAATTAACATTGTTAAAATGTCTATACTACCTAAAGCAATATATAATTTTAATGCAATCCCTATTAAAGTTCCATTGTCATACTTTAAAGATCTCGATAAAATAATACTTCATTTTATATGGAATCAGAAAAAACCTCGAATAGCCAAGACATTACTCAGAAACAAAAACAAACCAGGAGGAATCACGCTACCAGACATCAGACTATACTATAAATCCATTGTGATCAAAACCGCATGGTACTGGCACAGAAACAGAGAGGTAGATATATGGAACAGAATAGAGAACCAAGAGATGAACCCAGCTACTTACCGCTATATGATCTTTGACAAGCCAATTAAAAACATTGAGTGGGGAAAAGATTCCATATTTAATAAATGGTGCTGGGCAAACTGGCTGGCGACCTGTGGAAGACTGAAACTGTATTCACAGCTTTCACCACTAACTAAGATACACTCGCACTGGATTAAAGATTTAAACTTAAGACATGAAACTATGAAAATACTAGAAGAAAGTGTAGGGAAAACACTGAAAGCAATCAGCCTGGGTGAAAATTTTATGAAGAGGACGCCCCGGGCAATTGAAGCAACATCAAATATACACTACTGGGACCTCATCAAATTAAAAAGCTTTTGCACAGCCAAAAGCACAGTAAGTAAAGCAAGTAGAAAGCCCTCAGAATGGGAGGAGATATTTGCTGGTTATGTCTCCCACAAAGGTTTAATAACCAGAATCCACAGAGAACTCAAACGTATGAGCAAGAAGAGAACAAGTGATCCCCTCTCAGGGTGGGCAAGGGACTTGAAGAGAAACTTCTCTGAAGACGACAGGTGCATGGCCTACAAATATATGAAAAAAAGCTCACCATCTTTAATCATCAGAGAAATGCAAATCAAAACTACCTTGAGATATCATCTAACACCACTAAGATTAGCCCATATCACAAAATCCCAAAATCACAGATGCTGGCCTGGTTGTGGAGAAAAGGGAACACTTCTACACTGCTTCACTTCTACACGTTCCTTTTGGAAAGACATCTGGAGAACACTTAAAGAACTAGAAATAGAGCTGCCATTTGATCCTATAATTCCTCTATTAGGTATAT
>NW_003852766.1:49591-56430 GCF_000181295.1 Otolemur garnettii
TGCTTCATGTTTACATGGATGGAGCTGGAAAATATTCTTCTTAGCAAAGTATCCCAAAAATGGAAGAAAAAGTATCCGATGTACTCAGCCCTACTATGGAACTAATTCATAGCTTTCATAGGAAAACTATAACCCAATTTTAGCCCAGGAATATGGGGAGAGGGGAGAGGGAGGGGAGGGGTGGGTGGAGAGTGATTGGTGGGATCACGCCTAGGTTCATCCTATAAGGGTACATGTGAATCTCTCAAATTGTAGAATATAAATGTCTTAACACAATAACTAAGAAAACGACATGAGGGGTATGTTAACCAGTTGGATGAAAGTATTTCAGATTGTATACAGAAACAGTACACTGTACCCCATGATAGTATTAATGTACCCTGCTATGATTTAGTAAAAAAGGAAAAAAAGAAAAAGAGAGAATGAAAACACAAATGGCATTCTGGGAGAAAACAAAGAACTCAAAAGTCCATGGTAAGAATGCAAACATATTTCTTGCACATGGAGAAAAAGATATGAAGTGACATTTCACAGAATAGGGTATACAGAAGGCTAATACACACATGAAAAAATGTGCTCAGCATCATTAGACATTAGGAAAATGCAAATTAGGATTATTATGCGAGATCACTAGACAACTATTAGAACCACCAAGTTGGGGAAAAAATGACACCACCAAATGCTGGAGAGGATGCAGCAAAACTGGAGGTCTCATACATTGATGGAGCATTGTGTGTAATAAAATGGAACAACCACTCTGGAAATTAGTTTTGCAGTTTCTTTGAAAAACTAAACTTATCCTTACCACATCACCCAGAAATTGCACTCCTGTGTCTTCATTCTAAAGGAATGAAAGCTTACACCCACACAAAACCCCACACAGCATTGTTCACAGCAGCTTTATTTGTAATGGCCAAAAATCTGAAAACCAACAAGTCTACCAACAGGTGAGTGGATGAAGAAACTGGCACGCCCTTACCATGGAATACTATTCAGCAGTAGGAAGGAACAGACTTCTGATATGCACAACAATGTGTATTGACCTCAAAGGCATTACGCAGAGTGGAAAAGGCCAGCCCCAAAAGGTCGCCTACTGCATGATCCCTTTTTATACAACATGTTCAAAATGAAATGATTTTGAACTCTTTGATTTTTTCCCCTCCAGGATGGGGAATAGCTGAGTGGTTGTTGGCCTGAGCTTGACAATGGTTCTCGGATGGTGGTGGATAACATAAGAAAGAGCTTTGTGGTGATGGAATAGTTCTGTAAATTGATTGCAGTGGTATTGACATGTATCTACACATGTGACAAAATGATATAGAACTACACACACACACACACATTGTTCCAATGTCAATTTCCTGTTTTCCATTTTGTGCTACAGTTATGTAAGCTACAACTATCTTTGGGTAAACTATGTAAGGGGTGTGGTGTCTGTGCCATTTCCTGTGTATCTATAATGATTTCAAAGTAAAAAGTAAACAGAGAGAGAGAGAGATATTCCATCCAACAGAACCAATGCTTCCTCTGGGATCCAATCAATAAAACGGAATGAAAGCATTTAGAAAACAGCAAGTCAGAAACACTGCATAGATGCTTTATACCTTATTGGAAACAGGAGAGGAAAGGCTGAAACCTGAGGAGGAAAAATGACAGCTTGCACCATGGAACAGTATTACCAAGCATATAGAATCACTGCTACCTGGTTGCCCTTGCCAAAGAGCAACTCCTTCCCGCATATTCCAGTGTGATGCCAAATTACTGGAGGGAAGATTGATACATTTCTGGAATCAGATTAAATTACTAGTTGATGGGATTCTTGTGATAAGGCTCGATGCCGTTATTCCTCCTGACCCTGTTTTCGAAAGGATTCTGCCCAAGCAGTTGGCAATGTTGACACTCCTGACCCCATCCATTCTGATCTTACTTCACTTGAGGATAGCTGTCTCAGAGCTATTCTGCCCATTCTTGCAGGAGCCTCTGAAACATCCTTTTGCTTTTCTGCTGCCTCTGTTTTGGGCTCTTCTCTCTCTCCTGTGCACTTTCTTGTAGAAGAGCAGGTTGCATGGTACCAGAGTTGAGAGTCAAGCCATTGAGTTCTTGTATTAGCTTATCCCAGGAAGAGGAATGAGAGATTGCTTTCTTCCCCTTCCCTGTTGAGATCCCAGAAGTGTTCCCCATATACCTCTGGCAGTAGCGGCATTCACATTTGAATCTCCTCTGATCTGTATCACATGAGTAAGAGGCTTTTGCTTTTCTGTCAACCTGGTAAGGTACCACAGGCTTGGCGTATCTCTGTCTCGTGCGTTCTGCTAACATTTTTCTCTTCTGAGGTAGCCGTGAATTTCCCCACTGCTCTTCTTCTTCCATCCTCTCAAAGAAAAAAAAGCATATATTAGAAACACAAAGAGTTCATTTAAAACATACCACGTTGCACATCGTTTCTGGAACACCTACAGACCTATGGAAAGATATTTCCAAAAGAGTCCCTGATAATTTCAGCAGCTGAAAATCAAATTAATTTGTTTGGTTATATCTCTGGATAGGGACCAATATAAGCAAATAATTTAGTTGGACAATGTGGAATATTGGTTTTAACCCAATTTGCTTCCTCCTGTATTATACATGCCACAAGAAACCTTGGGATCATCTTTCCTGAAGTGGATAGTACAGATCACAATTTCTTAACATACAAATACTGATATCTTTTCAAGCACCACTCCACAAAAAGATGCCCCTTACCTTAAAAACAAACAAACAAAAACAAACAAAAAAACTCGTGCTCTCTCCATCAGTCTCATGTATTGACATATGAGACGCTCCTATCTGAATAGGCACCTTGAGATTTCCAGGCCCACAAATAAATTTACTCCTGGTGCTAGGAGATAAGGCACTGGGGACAATGACATATTTACACTGCCCCTCGTTTGGGTGAGAAGAATAGAAACAAGAAAAGTGCTCCCCAGCTCCCTAATCAATGCCTCATGACCACTCTCTCCCTCAGCTACAGTCACTCAAACCAGAGGGAGAAATGTCCGAGATTCCTTGGGAAAAAAAAAAATATATATATATATATATATATACGCAAGTAGCTCATTACCTAGGATTTTCTTCACCAACTTTGGCCCCTTCTTAAGATAAGGAGAAGGCTATAGAAGAGGGAAATGAACCTAAAGAGGAGCTCCTTGGCTACAGATTTAGTTTGTCAAGTGATTTCCCACGTTTTACTCTTCCAGCCCTTTGCCACATTTCCCTCTAATTCAATCCTAAACGTACTTATGGAGTGCCTGTCTCATGAGTTTCCCTTGACAGGTGACACAGATACAGAGATATGTGACAGACAATAGCCACCATATATCTAGTGTTGCCTGTGGGCCAGGTACTGAGAGTTAGGTGTTTAGCATCCACTAATCTTCCCTAGAAAACTTTCAAAGTAGGTGAGGCTACTATCATTTTGTAGATGAGGAAACTGAGACTTAATAGGAGAATAACTTAAGTGTCAGGGCCGGGATTTGCATTCATATGTATTCTATATTACATACCAAAACAGTGTCAATGAAAACTGTATGCAGGAGCAAAAGGGTCTGAGAATGGAGAGGTAGCAAGGATCAGGTCATGGGAGAGCATCAGATGGTATAGTAAGAGCAGAAACAAAGGCACAAATCATCCAGCATAGCCTGGAACATTCCACATCCACCAAGGAGCTGCAGTCTCTCTGGGGGAAGAACTGGGCATGAGCTCAACTGATCAATACAATATAAGGTTTTGTACATTTACAATTCCTAGACATGGTCACAGGCACTGGGTTGGGGGAGACGTTCCAAAGTTCCTGTTCAGGATACAGGTGAAGGGGGTGAAGTGTGGAAGAAAGGCTGAGAACCCTGTAGCAGAGGAAGATACAGCTTTTGACAAGATCCTCTAACTTCTCTGAACCTGTTTGCTGTCTGTATACAAAGGATAATAAAAACCCACCCTTCCTGGGTATGGGTACATTGTGTATGAGTGATTAGCACAGGGCCCACCAACTAGAGGCTTTTTAGAAAGGGTATCAGTGCCCCTTGTAAAGTTGATGCTAAGGAAAATAACCAGACAAATGTAAACAGATTCATGATCAAAGATGTTTACCCTAGCTTTTTTTCATAATAGTGCAAAACTGGAAGCGTAGTTCATGGATAAAGGCTTGGCTGAATAAATTTGGCTTCACACCTGTGATGGAATGTGGTGCATCTAAACCTCTGATTGTGCTTCCAAATTATCACGTCAAACCCAGGAAGTGACATCTGGCTCCTGTAGCAAAAGAGCTGAGATAACCTAACCATCTTGTTATCTTTGACTCCCAGGACATCACACGTGCTGTTCCAGCCATACCCCACCAAACCTCACCCCTCTTGCCCACACGTCTAGTAAAACTTCAGGTCTCAACTCGCATGGTACTTCCTCTGGCCATCTTTCCTTGATTCTACTTAAAGGTCATTCCCCATATCATAGGCTGCATTTATCATTTGGTTGTAATTGCTTGCTTAGTTATCTGTCTTCCCCTCCCTATGTTAATATCTCCCACGCTCAGCAGAGTGTTGTCTGGATGTCCTGGTCCAGTCTCCAGGCACACTCACACCACATGTGTTTTCACAGGCTGTTCCCACTATTCTCCCAGGTATCACTGGGCCCTGACCCCTCACCATCTTCAAGTATCCACTCAAATGTCACTTTCTTGATGAGGACAATCCTGAAAACCTGATTTAAACTGCATACCCGCCAATCAGCACTCCCAAACCCCTTTTTCCTCTCTACTTTTCCTATAGTGTGTATCAACATCTACTCCACTGTATTAGTTGTTGATATATTTTAATCCTTTGTTATTTTTTAAAATTTTCTTTTATTCGATCATAACTGTGTACATTACTGCATTTATGGGGCAAATGTGCTGATTTTATATATGATTTTGGAATGCTTACATCAAAATGGTTAACATATTATTCACCTCACTTCTTTAATTGTTGTGTTTAGATATGCATGCTGTATTATTAATATATTTGGCATGTATGCTTGCAATATGCACAGTAGGTGAGGTCCCACTGATTACCCTCCCCTCCCATCGCCCTCCTCTTCGCTACTTCTTTCTGAGCTATAATTGTGATTTATCTTTCATATGAAAGTGTGAGTGATTATATATTGTTTTCATAGTAGTATTGAATACATTGGGTAGTTTTTATTCCATTTGTGAGATACTTTACTAAGAAGAATATGATCCAGCTCCATCCATGTAAACTTAAAAGAGTTAAAGGCTCCATCTGTTTTTATGACTGCATAATATTCCACGGTATACATATACCGTGATTTGTTAATCCATTCATGGGTCGATGGGCACTTGGGCTGCTTCCATGACTTGGGAATTATGAATCGGGCTGCAATAAACATTCCTGTGCAAATGTCTTTGCTGTAAACTGATTTTGGGGCATCTGGATATGTACCCAGTAGAGGAATTGTAGGATCGAACGGCAGGTCTACTTTTAGTTCCCTGAGTGTTCTCTAAACTTCTTTCCAGAAGGAATGTATTAGTTTGCATTCCCACCAACAGTGCAGAAGTGTTCCCTTCTCTCCAAATCCAAGCCACCATCTGTAGTTTGGGGATTTTCTTATGTGGGCTAACTTTATTGGAGTTAGATGATATCTCAAAGTGGTTTTGATTTGCATTTCTCTGATGATTAAAGATGATGAGCATTTTTTCATGTGTCTGTAGGCCATGCACCTATGTTCTGCAGAGAAGCTTCTGTACAAGTCTCTTGTCCACAATGAAATGCGATCACTTGTTCTTTTTTTATTAATAAGTTTGAGTTCTCTGTGGAGTCTGGTTATCAAACCTTTGTCAGAAACATAACCTGCAAATAACTTATCCCATTCTTAGGGCTGTCTTCTTGCTTTACTTACTGTGTTTTTGGCCGTGCAGAAGCTTTTCAGTTTGATCAGATCCCAGTAATGTAGTTTTGGTATTGCTTCAATTGCCCGGAGGGTCTTCCTCATAAGGCATTCTCCAAGGCCAATTTCTTCAAGTGTTTCCCCTGAACTCTCTTCAAGAATAGTTAGAGTTTCGTGTCTTAAGTTTAAATCTTTTATCCAGTGAGAGTCAATTTTTGTTAATGGTGAAAGGTATGGGTCCAGTTTCAGTCTTCTACTACTCGCCAGCCAATTCACTTGGCACCATTTTTTCAATAGGGAATCTTTCACCCAATTTATGTTTTTGATAGGCTGATCAAAGATCAAATGACGATTAAGTGTCTGGGTTCTTCTCTTGGTTCTCTATTCTGTTCCATTCATCTACCTCTCTATTTTTTGTGCCAGTACCATGCTGTTTTGATCACTATACATTTACAGAATAGCTTGAAGTCTGGTAGCGTGATTCCGGATTTTTATTTCTGAGTAATGTCTTGGCTAATCAAGGTTTTTTATGATCCCTTATAAAGCAAAGTACTATTTTTTCCCAATATTTAAAGTATGACAGTGGTGCTTTAATAGGGATTGCATAAAATCTATATATTGCTTTGTGTAGTATGAACATTTTAACAATGTTCATTTTTCCCAGCCATGAGCATGGTATGTTTTTCCATTTCTTAACATCTTCAGCTATTTGTTCTCTCAGAGTTTCATAGTTCTCTTTGTAGAGTTCTTTCACGTCTTTTGTTAGGTAAATTCCCCAATATTCCATTTTCGTTGACACCACTGTAAAAGGTATAGAGTCCTTGACTGTTTACTCAGCTTGACTATTATTGGTATATATAAAAGTTACTGATTTTTAAGTATTGATTTTGTATCCTGAGACACTGCTGTAGTCCTTGATTACT
>NW_003852766.1:56604-60406 GCF_000181295.1 Otolemur garnettii
TATTCCAAGTATAGGATCATATCCAAGTATAGGATCATAGAGAGTTTGATCTCCTCTAACGCTATTTGGATACCCTTGATCACTTTCTCTCACCTGATTGCGTTGGCTAAGACTTCCATTACAATGTTGAAAAGCAGTGGAGACAATGTGCCTGGTACCTGATCTGAGTGGAAATATTTTTAGTTTTCCTCCATTCAATATGATATTGGCTGTGGGTTTGCTGTAGATGGCCTCTATCAGTTTAAGAAATGTCCCTTCTGTATCTATTTTCTTAAGTGTTCTGATCATGAAAGGATGGTTGATATTATCAAAAGCTTTTCCTGCATCAATTGAGAGAATCATATGGTCTTTGTTTTTCATTTTGTTTATGTGATGTATTATATTTATAGATTTATGTATGTTGAACCAATCTTGAGAGCTTGGGATAAAACCAATTTGGTCATGGTGTATAATTTGTTTGATATGTTGTTGAATTCTGTTTGGTAGGATCGTATTGAATATTTTTGCATCTATATTCATTAAAGGTATTGGTCTATAATTTTCTTTCCATGTTGGGGCTTTTCCTGGTTTGGGGATCATGGTGATATTTGCTTCATTGAATGAGTTGGGAAATAGTCGTTCTTTTTCTATTCTTTGGAAAAGGTTCTGTAATAGAGGTATTGGTTCCTCTTTAAAGGTTTGGTAGAATTCTGATGTGAAGCCATCTGGTCCCAGGCTTTTCCTTTATGGGAGATTTCATATAGTTAATGTTATTTCAGTACTTGATGTAGGTCTATTCCACATTTCCAATTCTTTCTGGCTGAGTCTAGGAAGGTGGTGTGCTTCCAGGCATTGGTCTATTTCCTTCAGATTTTCATATTTCTGAGAATAGAGTTTTTTATAGTATTCATTAAGGATTTTTTGAATTTCTGAGATGTCTTGTTATTTCACCTTTGTCATTTCTGATTGATGATATTAGGGATTTGACTTTTCTGTTTCTAGTTAGGTTAGCCACAGGTTTATCAATTTTGTTAAAATTTTCAAGAAACAAACTTTTTGAGTTGTTGGTCTGTTGAATGATTCTTTTGTTTTCAATTTCATTTAATTCTGCTCTCATTTTGGTTATTTCTTTTCTTCTGCTGGGTTTGGTGTTGGAATGTTCTCCCTTTTCCAATTGCTTGAGATGGCCCATTAAATCTCTTTGCGTTCTCTTGAGGAAGGCTTGCAACACTATGAATTTCCCTTATGAGACTGCCTTTGCACTATGCCACAGGTTCTGATAATTCCTATCATCATTAACATTTTGTTCCAATAATTTGGTAATTTCCTTCTCACCTGGTCTCATCTATGACCCAGCTATAATTCAGCACAAGATAATTTAGCTTCCATGTCTTTGTAGTTGTATAAAGATTCCTGTTGTTATTAAGTGCAACTTTTATTCTGTGATGGTCTGAGAAAACAGAAGGAATAATTTCTATTCTTTGACATTTTCCAAGGTTAGACTTGTGATGTAAGATATGATCAATTTTTGAGGAATGTACCATGGGGTGATGAGAAGAATGTGTATTCAGTTTTGTTGGGATGAAATGTTCTGTCGATGTCTGCTGAGTTCATTTGTTCTAGGGTCAGATTGAAGTCTAAAATTTCTTTGCTTAGATTATTCTTGGAGGATCTATCCAACACTGCCAAAGGGGTGTTAAAATCTCCGACTATTATGGTGTCGAAGATATCAAATCCTTCATGTCTGTTAGGATCTCCTTCATAAATTGAGGGGCATTCTGGTTGGGTGCATAAGTGTTGCTAATTGCAATCTCTTCATGTTGAGGGTTTCCCTTGACAAATATATAGTGACCATCCTTATCTTTCATTATCTCTGTTGGTTGAAAGCCTATTGTATCTGTGAATAAAATTGCAACACCTACTTTTTTCTGATTTCCATTTGCCTGAATTATAGATGACCATCCTTTCACCCAGAGTCTATTTTTATCCTTTAAGGTAAGATGAGATTCTTATATGCATCAGATTTCTGGTTTGAGTTTGTGTATCCAGTCAGCCAACCTGCGCCTCTTTAGAGGACAATTTCAACCATTCACATTAATTGAGAGAATTGATAAGCCTGGTAATGTTTTAGGTGTCAAATTTTTCTAAAGCCCACTGGAAATTTTTAATCCCTTCAACATTGTGGAAGTTGGGTTTTGATCAAAAATTTCTAAGTGAGCTTACTTTGGTGGTAGAGCATTGTTCTGGTCACTGTGGAGGATGGGTCTGAGAATACCTTAGAGATCTGGTTTAGTTATGGCAAATTTCTTCAACATGTGCATGTCATTAAAGTATTCGATTTCTCCATCACAAATGAAACTCAGTTTAGCTGGGTACAGGATCCTGTGCTGAAAGTTGTTTTGTTTTAGGAGATTGGAGGTCAATGACCATCCTCTTCTGGCTTGAAAATTTTCCACTGAGAGATCTGCAGTCATGCAGTCATTCTTTTTTTTTTTTTTTTTTTTGCAGTTTTTGGCTGGGGCTGGGTTTAAACCCGCCACCTCCAGCATATGGGGCCAGCACCCTACTCCTTTGAGCCACAGGCACTGCCTGATCTGCAGTCATTCCAATATTCTTCCCCTTGTAGGTTATGATTTTCTTACATCTGGCAGCTTGCAGAATTTTCTCCTTCATGTTAACTTTGGCAAAGTTAATTACAATGTGTCTAGGAGATGCTTTATTTGGATTGAGTCTTGCTGGGGTTCTGAAACTGTCTGCCATCTGAATTTCAGTATCTCTTGCCATGCTTATGAACTACTTCTCTATTATTTCTTGAAGTGGAGCATCTGTGCCTTTAGAAACATCTTCTCGTCCTTCAGGAATTCCTACAAGGCGAATGTTTGCTCTTTTGGAGTGACCCCCACAACTCTCTCAGGGAGTGATCCATTTTTGCTCTCCACTTCTCTGCATCTTTGAGCATTTGGGAACAGTCAAGAGCTTTTTCTTCAATGTCAGAGATTCTTTCCTATGCCTGCTCCATTCTGTTACTGAGGGATTCTATTTTTCAGATCTTTGCGGGCTGTAGATTCTTGCTCCAATGTGTCAAAATCTTTGGAGATTTTGTCTTTGAATTCATCGAATTCTTAAGACAACTTTTGAATTACTCTTTGAATTTCTAATTTTAGTTTTGCTTCCCTTCTATTAATCTTATTTGCCATCCAAATTCAGAGCTCAATTTCTGACATCTCAGCCATTTGTTTATGAATAGGATCTTCTGTTGTGTCTCCTTTGTCATTCCTTGGGGGTGTTGATCTACACTGATTCTTCATGTTTCCCGAGGTTTTCCACTGATTCTGCCCCATGATTATTTTTCACTGTGTGCCTAGAGAACCTGGTAAGGTGAAACTGGATTGAGGACTCCTGGAGTCATAATTAACCATCCCTTTATCCAAGAGCTGGGACTGTTGTCTTTGGCTTTTCCCCTGCAGCTTTATAAAGGACCTGTTCAGGACTGCTGCCTGAGGCTCTGGGGAGCGGCTTAGCGTGATGAGTCTAGGTGGCTGAGTCTTGTGTTCAGCTAGTCTTTATCCAGTCTTATTGAATCAGTGGTTTGGGGCTGAAGTCTCAGTTGTGGAGAAATACAAGCAACTAAGACACTCCTCTCCCCATGGGCACCAAATGGAAGAGGAGAAACAGACCTTCCCACTATAACATAGCCAGGGTACAACCTTGGATGGTCCCCAGGTGATCAGCCCAGGTCAAGAGTTCCAAACCAATTGTCTGAGTCAGTACAAATGCAGATCAAGTGGGAGAGATCAAAAGGTCTCCAGCAACTAGACAGCAG
>NW_003852766.1:60426-70169 GCF_000181295.1 Otolemur garnettii
GGTCTTCCCAGAAAAAGGGTTAGTCCAGGGGGGCTGGTGCCTCCTTCCCCACCTTGCACCTCCATCACGCCTAATCACTGGCAATCCCACGAGGCTGTGGCCCAGTTCCTTCCAATGTGCAAGTGTGCAGGGATTTGTGCTTGCCACAGTCAAAGGGGACACGATGCCTCCTCAGTCAGGCCACCACACTCTGCCACCAGCCGGCAGGGGGTACTGAAGCCTGAGTACCTCGGGTGCTATATGGAAACTGGGGAGTGTTCCACCTGAGATTGTTCCAAGCCAGAAGTTAACAAAGCAGTAAAGGTTTTTCTCCCTCAGAGACCATGCCTCTACCACAGCAGTGCTGCTCTTTTGGTACCCCTGTAGGGTGAGATTGGGCTCCCTCTGGCAGTCCACAGAATTGGGGAGGTGTCTCTCCGAAATTTGACCCTGGCGGGATGGTTCTGCTATCTTAATGCTGCCTGAGATGTGCCTCTGCAGGATTTCCCGTGCCTCCGCCAAGGTTCCCCACCTCCATGCCAGTGCTCAAGCCTCTGTGGAGGTCCCGAGCCTCTACCTGCTGCCTCCACCTGCTGCTGCTTTGCACTTTTGCAGAGCCAGGCCTACAACCCCCCCCCCTTGTCTATCTGCACTGTTCCTGGATTCACTGTTTCAGTGCAGCTGCTTTGCCACAGCCCAGGCAATGCTGTGACCTAGCAAAGAACCTGGGACATTCTGGTCTCTGCAGGGGTTAGGCTTCTCGACTGCCAGGCGATGGGGGAAGGGTATATTGGGAGTTCAAAATGGCAGGGAAAATATTTGTTCACCTTTTGTGCTGGGCAAGAGAATGTCCAGGCTCACAGCAGGGTCTCTCTGGAGAAGGAGTCCCAGCTTCCAGTGACTCTCCCATGGGGTGAGACTCTTGTCATCAGCTCACTGCTCGCTTGTAGGGATCATACAGTATGTTGCTCTCTTACGAGAGGGGACAGACACTCATCCTCTTTGGAATGGGTTTTGTACCTGAAATTTGCTTCCTTGGAGTTGCAGCTTGCCTCAACAGTGAAGACATGTAGTTATCAAGCTTCTCTCTCATCTAAGCTCCTGACCTTCAGCTTTATTGGATTCTTTCTGGCCATTATCTCTTTCTCTGGACAGGAACCTCTATTGAAAGCTGACTACAGTTGGCCATCACCTCCCTCCCCCCCACCCTTAATTCTTTGTTTATTGCTGTCTCCCCCAGGAGACTATAACCCCAACAAGGGCAGACATTTTAGGCTGCTTTACACATTGGAGCACTAGGACACTATCTGGTACATAAATGACCCTCAACAAATGTTTGTATCTGAAATGAATGAAGTCCCTGGCCTCGAGTAAGTGCTCAGTGTGCTACAGCCTGTTTGCTGCAGTCCTGATTTGGTGATGCTGGAGGGAAGATAGTCAAAGAGAGAACAGTGCAAGTTGCCAAACCACAGGAGGAGGAAATTGCTTGGATCTGGTCACCATCATCTCCCTAGAGCCTTGGCCAGAACCTGGCAGGCAGTCGCTCTCAACTAAATAGTTGCCTTTCAGTCTTCCAGAGCAGGTGACACCCTCATTAGCTAGACAATTCACACCCAGCATGGTGCCCTGAGCCAGAAAGCAGGGGGCTTTCTGCAGGGATTCCTCTGCAGCTTCCTCCATGACACCTCATCAAGCCTCAGGTGCACTTTCTAAGTGCTTCAAATTCCCAGTCTCCTGGGGTTTAATTGTCAATATTAACAACAGACAGGTATTACCCAAATAAATATGAGTACATTTCCACTGCAGTCTGATCTTTTCCTTCTACTAAAGGACAATGTGATTATTATTTAATATTTGCAATCACTCTGAGTCAAATACATCAACACTGTAATAAAAAATATTAACCCTATCATACAGAGGAGGAAGAGGAAGCTCAGCAAGGAATAGTGACAGTACTGAAGTTATAGAGCCAACAAGTTTGAAAACATTGACTTGAATCATAGTAAGTCTGGCTCTAGAGCCTGTGAATTTTCTACCACGTTTCAAGTGAAAACATCAATATTGCTGGAAAAACCTGTGTCACAGTGGGAGGTCACTGACTGGGGTGCGCTTAATAGTCACATTTGACTGCTGGACCAGTTTCCTGTTACTCAAGTTGCTGAAACATTGCAAATAAAAAGTTTAAATCTTACTAGAGGGACCATGAAGGAGGCCGATTTTAAATTTCCTGAATAGACCAAGATCTAATTTGAGCTCAGAGAAAGAGTTCTTAAAAGTAGAATCTGCTTATGATAGATACTTCATGTCTCTGCCAGCTAGAATGCACGTTTGTATAATATTTTATTTCCATTGAATGATTTTTGGGGTTGTCATAAAAGTAGAATATGTTTGGAGTGTCATCAAAACTAATAGGTTGTACGTGCCTATGAAAACAGAATATTTAAAGAGTCACAAAACTATAAAAGGAGGGGGAGAATAACCCATAGGTAACCGTGTTTCCTTCTGTGTCTATGAGTGGGATGGGATACATGTGTAATTTACACTGCTGAGGCCATGCCCTCTACATGGTTTTATGCATGGCAGGTTTGTACAATTATTTACTCTTTTTCCATCTATAAATGTCATTATTTGGAACAAAATAAACAGCACAAGGTCACTAACAACCAAACAAGCAAAACAAGAATTGTTTGGAAGAAAATACAAGTAGCAGGGAAAACCTTGAGCAAATATAAAATATGCCATGAAAGCTACTAGACGTAAACACTGCTACTGGCAAACAAATGCCATCATTAATTGTAATTGATACGATTTTTTACCTGGGAGAGGCAGTGAGAAGATCTCTTTGAGTGACATATTGAGGGATGTTAATGGGAAATCTGAAAGACTTAGGAAGAGAAAGTGATACAAGTCCCTCCCCCAAAAAAACAATTCTTTTGAGCACTCTAGTAGAAGACTTTGATGAATGGAGCAAACTCAAGTCTACTTAGAAGATATTTGCTGTGGTGGCTGCAGTAGGGAGAGTGACATCACCACAAAATCCCCAAGACCCCAGTCGCATCACAGGTCTACTTCGCAATTACAATGCGGTGACCCTGTAACCCCATTAGGGATGCGATTACGTGCAGTGGTTCATCAGGAACTGGTCAGATTAGGAGATGAAGTGGGACAGAAAGAGGAGGAAATTGTATCACAGCATGATAGGGGGATTGTATTGCCAGCCAGTCCCCCAGGGTAATTGGAGATGCAAATCATGTTTCCCAAGCACAGCGTCCTTAATGGAGCCTCTAGGTGATAATTTCTGTTCCTGATTGGATGTTTTGCATTCCCCAATACAAGAATTGCATTGAATTCTGCCTCTCTCAAATATGTCAAAACAAATCTGGGTACAACTAGGGCGGGATATTTTATTTTGAACTTCATGGGGTGGGATAAAATTTCCTTCTGTCTCTTGGTAATTGCTCATACACTGAGAAGTACAACTGAGAAAGGCCCTTAAAAATTACCCTAAAATTTTTGGATAGTCTCTTCAATAAATGGTGTTAAGACAACCAGACATCTACATACAGAGGAATGAAACTGGACCCTTATCTCACACCATATACAAAAGTAATATGAAAACGAATTAAAGATGTAAACAGAGACCTGAAACTGTTAAACTACTAGAAGAAAATATAGAAGACAAGCTCCATGACATTGGTCTGGGCAATGGCTTTTGGGTATAACTCCCCAAAATACAGGCACTAAAATCAAAAATAAAGCAATGGGACTACATCAAACTAAAATGCTACTGCACAGCCAAAGTAACAATCAACAGATAAAGGAAACAGCCTACTTTGTTTGTAAACCATATATCTGATAAGAAGTTGGTTAATATCCAAAATATACAAGGAACTCAACTCAATCTTGAAAGCAAATAACCCAATTAAAAATATAGATGGGGGGGCAAGATGGCCAACAGGTGCCAGCCTCCAACAGAAGCTCCCGTCCAGAGGGAAGCATAATGTCCAGAAAATATCCAATAAAATTGAAGACTGGGAGCCCAGCCAAGAGAGAAGAGTGATATCTGCAGGACACCTCTGTAGAGGCAAGTTGAGACTCCAAGAAAGCAATTTACAGGTACATAATACATTCCAAAGAAAAGCATACATCCCCTCCCCTAAGAAAGTTGTGGTTTTCTCTTTGTTTTCTCTTCATCTGCTCCTGTAAGTTTTCTACAGGTGAGTGGTGAACTGAGGACCTATTATCTCACCCCACTTGTGAGAACCACAGGAAGAGGGTTCTACTCCAGTAGAAGGACCCTGCCGAGATTCCAAACCCTCTCTCATCTGGCAGAAAAACTGAACAAACGTTTTCACTGCCATTGAATTTCCAGTCCACGCCTCCCCCCTTGCCTACAGAGATGGGGGGGGCACAAGAGCAGTGTCCCCCACCCCTGTGAGACCAAGCACCCATCCAGGTAGGGTAGCTGGAGACCTGCTAGACCCACATGCATTCTGCTGGTGGCGGCGGAGGAGTCCTCCATTTCAGGCATCCACGTGGGAGGCACCAGAACTGCTTGCTAGAGCCACGTGCGCCCCACTGGCGGCAGCAGAGGAATCCCCTGCTCCGGGCAGGCCCAGAACTTCTTGCCAGAGCCACGCATGACCCACGGGTGGCAGTGGAAAAGTCCCCCACTCTGGGCAGACCCAGGACTGTTTGCTAGAGCCACGCATCCCGTGGGTGGCAGTGGAGGAGTTCCCTGTTCCTGGAACCCGTGTCAGGCGGGCCCAGAAGTGCTTGCTAGAGCCACACGCATCTCACGGGCAATGGTGGAGGAGTCCCCCAATCCAGGCAGACCCAGACCTGCTTGGTAGAGTGGAACACGACCCACGGGTGGTGTCAGAGGAGACCCCAACTCTGGGCGGGCCCAGAACTGCTTGATAGAACCATGCGAGTCCCACAGGTGGCAACAGAGAAGTTCCCTGCTCCAGGCACCTGTGCTGGGAGGGCCCAGAACTGCCAGAGCTGCCACTCGCAGGACGCGTGGCTCTAGCAAACAGTCCTGGGTCCGCCTGAAGTGGGGGACTTTTCACTGTTGCCCACAGGTCATGCCCAGCCAGCTGCTGAGAACTACGAGAGGACCGTCAGTTGAGAGGGAACCATACTAGAATGGCAATACCCCAAGGAAAAGAGCAACAGCCACAGCAGTGGGAACAATAAGGCCCACACCCCTGAAACTCTTCCAGACAGACATGCTCTGCCTCTCTGCACAACCAGAGGAAGCCAGCATCTTCTCCAGTGGAGGCCACTGAATGAACAGTTCTGGTACAGTCTCCCCACAGTGTAAATTCAGCATGGAGTGGAATCAACAGAAAGACTCTGGTAATTGAATAACCAGAGTATATCAACTCCCCCAAGGAAGGATGGGGCAAGTGCAATTGAAGATCCCATCCATAAACAGATGGCTGAGATGTCAGAAATCGAGTTCAGAATTTGGATAGCAAATAAGATTAACAGAATGGAAGAAAGAAGGGAATGGGTATTTCAAGAAATTATTCAAAACGTGTCTCAAAAAATTCTTCAAAAGATGTCTCAAGAATTCAAGGACTTCAAAGATAAAATGACCAAAGATTTTGAAACACTGAGGCAAGAGGTTGCAGCCCTCAAATCTGAAAAAAAATGGTAGAATCCCTCGGTAACAGAATGGAGCAGGCAGAAGAACGGATCTCTGACATTGAAGACAAAGCTTCTGAACGTGCCCAAGCACTCAAGGATAAAGTGAATGGAGAGGAAAAATGGATCACTCTCTCAGAGAGCTCTGGGATAATTCAAAGAAAACTAAAATTCATCTTATAGGGATCCCTGAAGGAGACGAAGTGGCTTCACAAAGCACAGAGGCTCTACTTCGTGAAATTATGAAAGAGAACTTTCCAGACACGCCAAGAGATTCTGAAATTCACATAGCAGACAGTTTCAGAACCCCAGCATGACTCAACGCAAACAAGACATCCCCCAGGCACATCATAATTAACTTCACTAAGGTTAATATGAAAGAGAAAATTCTGAAAGCAGCTAGACGTGAGAAAACCATAACCTACAAGGGGAAGAATACTAGAATGACTGTAGATCTCTCTGTGGAAAACTTTCAGGCTAGAAGAGGGTGGTCATTGACTTTTAACCTCCTAAAACAAAATAACTTTCAACCCAGGATCCTGTATGCAGCTAAACTGAGTTTCATTTATGATGGAGAAATTAAATACTTTAATGACATTCAAACGTTGAAGAAATTTGCTATATCTAAACCAGCCCTCCAAGATATTCTCAGACCTATCCTCCCTAATGACCAGCGCAATCCTCCACCACATAAGTAAACTCACACACAAAATCTTGATCAAATTCCAACTTCCGCAGTGGCAAAAGGATTAAAGATGTCCACTGGACTTTCGAAAAACTTGATACCCAAAATTATACCAGGTTTATCAATATTCTCAATCAATGTGAATGGCTTAAATTGTCCTTTAAAGAGGCACAGGCTGGCTGACTGGATACAAAAAATCAGGCCAGATATCTGTGGCATACAAGAATACCATCTTACCCTAAAAGACCAATATAGACTCAGAGTTTATGGATGGTCACCTATATTCCAGGCAAATGGAAAGCAGAAAAACAGCAGGTGTTGCAATTTTATTCGCAGATACAATAGGATTTAAGCCCCCCCCCAAAAAAAAAATGTAAGCAAGGATAAAGATGGACACTTTATATTTGTTAAAGTTAATACTCAATATGATGAGATTTCAATCATCAATATTTATGCACCCAACCAGATTGCACCTCAATTTATAAGAGATACTCTAATACCCATGAGCAACTTGATTTCTCCCGGCTCCGTCATAGTTGAAGATTTTAATACTCCTTTGGCAATGTTGAATAGATCCTCCAGCAAGAAGCTTAGCAAAGATATTTTAGATTTAAACATAACCATTCAGCATTTCGATTTAAAAGACATCTACAGACCATTTCATTCTAACAAAATTGAATACACATTTTTCTCATCGGCCCATGGAACATACTCCAAAATTGACCACATCTTAGGCCACAAGTCTAACCTCAGCAAATTTAAAAGAATAGAAATTATTCCTTGCATCTTCTCGGACCATCATCAAATAGAAGTGGAACTCAGTAACAACAGGAATCTGCAGACTCATATAAAAAGATGGAAGCTAAATAACCTTATGCAGAATGATAGGTGGGTCAGAGACAAGATCAAGAAGGAAATTACCAAATTTTTGGAACACAACGATAATGAAGGTATGAGTTACCAGAACCTCTGGATTACCGCAAAGGCAGTCCTAAGAGGGAAATTTATAGCACTGCAATCCTTCCTCAAGAGAACGGAAAGAGAGGAAGTTAACAACTTAATGGGACATCTCAAGCAACTGGAAAAGGAGGAATACTCCAATCCGAAATCCAGCAGAAGAAAACAAATAACCAAAAGTAGAGCAGAGCTAAATGAAATTGAAAACAAAAGAATTATACAACAGATCAATAAATCAGAAAGTAGGCTTTTTGAAAAAGTCAGTAAAATAGATAAACCTTTGGCCAACCTGACCAGGAAAAACAGAGTAAAATCACTAATCTCATCAATCAGAAAAGGTAAAGATGAAATAACAACAGACCCCTTAGAAATTCAAACAATCCTTAATGAATATTACAAGAAACTTTACTCTCAGAAATATGAAAATCTGAAGGCAATCGACCAATACTTGGAAGCATGTCACCTTCCACGACTTTGCCAGAATCAAGTGGAACAGGCCTATATCAAGTTCTGAAATAGCATCTTTTCCCTAAAAAGAAAAGCCTGGGACCAGATAGCTTCACATCAGAATTCTACCAAACCTTTAAAGAGGAACTAGTACCTATATTACTTAACCTTTTCCAAAATACAGAAAAAGATGGAATACTACTCAACACATTCTATGAAGCAAACATCACCTTGATCCCCAAACCAGGAAAAGACCTCCCCCCAAAAAGAAAGAAAATTACAGACCAATATCACTAATGAATATTGGTGTGAAAATATTCAACAAGATCCTAACAAACAGAATCCAGAAACACATAGAACAAATTATACACCATGACAAAGTGGGTTTTATCCAAAGATCTCAAGGCTGGTTCAACATGTGTAAATCTATAAATGTAATTTATCACACAAACAAATTAAAAAACAAAGACCCTATGATTCCCTCAATTGATGCAGAAAAAGCTTTTGATAATATCCAGCATCCTTTCATGATCAGAACACTCATGAAAATTGGCATAGAAGGGACATTTCTCAACTTGATAAAGGGCATCTACAGCAAACCCACAGCCAATATCGTACTGAATAGAGTTACATTGAAATCATTTCCACTCAGATCAGGAACCAGGCAAGGTTGCCCATCGTCTCCACTGCTCTTTAACATTGTAATGGAAGTTTTAGCCATCATATTTAGGGAAGAAAAGGCAATCAAGGGTATCCACATAGGACCAGAAGGGATTAAACTTTCACTCTTTGCAGATGACATGATTGTATACCTGGAAAATATCAGGGATTCTACTACAAAATCTCTTAGAAGTAACCAAGGAATACAGCAGTGTCTCATGTTACAAAATCAACGCTCATAAATCGGTAGCCTTTATATATACCAACAACAGTCAAGCAGAAAAAATAGTCAAGAACTCTATTCCGTTTACAGTAGTGCCAAAGAAGATGAAATATCTGGGAGTTTACCTAACAAAGGATGTGAAAGACCATTATAAAGTGAACTATGAAACTCTAAAAAAAGAAATAGCTAAAAATGTTAACAAATGGAAAAACATACCATGCTCATGGCTGGGAAGAATTAACATTGTTAAAATGTCCATACTACCCAAAACAATATATAATTTTAATGCAATCTCTATTAAAGTTCCACTGTCATACTTTAAAGATCTTGAAAAAATAATACTTCGTTGTATATGGAATCAGAAAAAAAATCAAATAGCCAAGACATCACTCAGAAATAAAAACAAAGCAGGAGGAATCACGCTACCAGACATCAGACTATATCATCAATCCATAGTGATCAAGACGGCATGGTTTCGGCACAAAAACAGAGAGGTAGATGTATGGAACAGAATAGAGAACCAAGAGATTAACCCGGCTACTTACCATTATCTGATCTTTGACAAGCCAACTAAAAAACATTGAGTTGGGAAAAGATTCCCTATTTAACAAATGGTGCTGGGCAAACTGGCTCACGACCTGCAGAAAACTGAAACTGGACCCACACCTTTCACCGCTAACTAAGATTGACTCTCACTGGATTAATGATTGAAACTTAAGACATAAAACTATAAAAATACTAGAAGAAAGTGTAGGGAAAACATTGGAAGAAATCGGCTTGGGTGAAAATTTTATGCGGAGAACCCCGCCCCCACCCTGGGCAATTGAAGCAACATCAAAAGTACACTACTGGGACCTCATCAAATTAAAAAGGTTCTGCACAGCCAAAAGCACAGTAAGTAAAGCAGGAAGACAGCCCTCAGAATGGGAGGAGATATTTGCTGGTTATGTCTGTGACAAAGGTTTAATAACCAGAATCCACAGAGAACTCAAACGTATGAGCAAGAAGAGAACAAGTGATCCCCTCCCAGGGTGGGCATCGCCCTTGAAGAGAAACTTCTCTGAAGAGGACAGGCACATGGCCTACAAACATATGAAAAAATGCTCACCATCCTTGATCATCAGAGAAATGCAAATCAAA
>NW_003852766.1:70850-83582 GCF_000181295.1 Otolemur garnettii
GTGAAGGCTATGTTAACCAGTTGGATGACAGTATTTCAAATTGTATACAGAAACAGTACACTGTACCCCATAATAGTATTAATGTACACTGCTATGAATTAATTAAAAAAAAGGGAAAATGATCCACATAGATATTTCTTAAACTAAGATATACAAGTGGCCAACAGGTATATGAAAATGTGCTCAACATCACTAATCATCAGAAAAATGCAAATGAAGGTCACATCTGTTAGATGGGCTATTCCAAAAGAATGAAAGATAGCAAGCATAGGCGTGGCTGTGGATAAAAGGGAACCTTTGCACCTTGTTGGATGGGGATGAAAATTAACTCAGTCACTATGGAAAACAGTGTGGAAGTTCCTCAAAAAGTTAAAAGTATAACTACCAGATGATCCAGCAATCCCACTACTGATCATATACCTGAAAGAAATGAAATCAGAATGTTGAAGCAATATCTGCACTCACATGATCATTATAGCATTATTCACAATAATAGTCAAGAGGTGGAATCAACCCAAGCATCCATCAGCAGACAAATGGATAAAGAAAATGTGACATATATACACAGTGGAGTACTACTCAGTCTTACAAAAGAAGGACATGCTGTCATTTGCAACAACATGGATGAACCTAGCTGGAGGATGTTGGGTTAAGTGAAATTAGCCAGGCACATACAGACAAATGATGCCTGATCTCACTTACATGTGGAATCAAAAGAAAAGGTGAAATCATAAAAGCAGAAGGTAGAATCACGGTTACCAGTGTCTGGTAGTGGGTAAGGAGATATTGATCAAAGGACTTAAAATTACAGTTATAAAAGAGGAATAAGTTTTATAGATCTATTGTACAACATAGTGACTAAAGTCATATCAATGCAGTATATTCTTGAAAATTGCTAAGAGAATAGATATTAAGTGTTCCTTCCACAAAAAAAAAATGACAAGTATGTGACATAATGCATATGTTAATTAGCCTGATCTTGCCATTCCACAGCGCATACATACATTGAAAGTATCATGTTGTACACAGTAAGTATATACAATTTTATGTGTCAATTAAAAATAATTTAATTGACTAATTTTTCAAAAATAGCAAAGTTGCAGCAAAAAGGAAAAATCTTACACAACCATAAGGTTTTGCATGTATAATAAAGTGGTACCTGAAATGTGAAAGGGAAGTCAGCAATGACTGCTAATATGACCAAATCACCATATAATTCCACAACTGGGATGTGCCCTACTCCAGAATACTATCACCCAAAGATACAACAGATCTCTAAATATTGTATACAATTCTGATTGTTACCTCATTTTAGAAAAATCTAGATGAATACATAATAATGCAGGAAACAGCATACCACGTAATAAAATTGTATCTAATCGTGAATCTTACAATGAATGGCCTCTCTCTACCTCTCTCTCCTCTCCCCACTTCTGTCTGTCTGTCTGTCTTTCCCCACTTCCCCACCCTGCCAGGCTCACACAAACTAAGAAGTAAGAAACAAAAGGAAAATGTTCTGATGGTACCAATACTGGAGACATCAGTTTAAATAAGTACTTTGGTTACTTGGGGAGGGGAGGAATTGATGGCAGCAGAGTGATATGGCGAGACTAATCCCAAGGAAAAGTATTTCTAAAAAACAGTTGACATAAAACACCACTGCAACAGTGATATCACATGTAATGGTTTAAACTACCCTGAACATGTCATGTATCTTCTCTGAACTACTGGAATTTGACCCATAAAAGATGAGTTAAGCATTTCTCAATTCTTTTATGTGTGTTGATATTCTGACCCTGAATAGAATGACGGTTCCCCAAGGTTATGGACCGTGTCCTCTTTTGGTTCTGGCTTTGCCCTGACAAATACCTGGCAGCATAAGTAAAAAGCATTGGAGTTCACAGAGGAGGAAAGATGAAAGAATGTTGACCGGCTGACTTGGTGTGGCATCTAGAATGACACAGTAGATCCCTACAGAGCTGCCTGATGTTGGGGAAAACACCTGTACAATCCAGGGCCTGTCTTTACCTCCCCTGAAAATGTGTCTTGAGACCTTCCTGAAAATTAAGCATAATTATCTGCTCACACCTCTTGTGTTAAGGATTACATAAGATAAGGAATATATAAGTTGGTGCGCAGAGGTGTAACCCTGACTTATGGGACCATCTCATAACACTCAACATCCATTCCTTAGAGGGACAGTGGGTGAGAGCCATGAGTAGTGCCTGCTCTGGAGCCACACAGCCTGGGTTTGCATCCCAGATCACCCATTCACAAGCTGTGTGTCTTTAAGCAAGTTGTGTGACCTCCCTGGGCTTGCAATCTCATTTGTCAACTGAGGATAATGATTTCATCTGCCTACACTGTAGAGTTGTTGGAGATGATTAAATGAGGTTAAACATGTGAAATCCTTCGCACAGTCCCTGGCACACAGGACACAATCGGAATTCTTTGGCTTAGAGCAACATATCAGAATCAATAGCATCTTCCCACAACACACAAGCAGCCTGAGTTCTCTGTTCAAACTTAGGCCTGTGAGAGAGGAGTAAATATGCCATTTACTCATCCCCCACCCCTCACTGAGATGAGAGAAGAAGGGTCATTGTGATTCCCAAACTCTCTGTCGAGATTCCAAGGGAAAAAAAGAGTTCACATTAACTTACCTGTTCAGAAGTCCCTTCTGGGTATTCAAGAAGTTGACTTTTACTGCAACAGAACTCTGGATATGACATGGAAAACAGACTTTTTTTTTTTCAGAATGGTGCTTATTTTCTCATTGAGAGACTGTCGTGGTGCCAGCTGGGTACTTTTGAGAAGGTTCTATGGGGAAAACAAATTTAAACGCTTACATGTCATGGAAAGCAGGACACACATCTTAACCTTGATACCATTTTGAAATGGCAGAGTAATGCTCTTACTCCCATGCTAGAAGTATGACAGTGCTGCCCTTATTGATGACACAGCACACAGTGGGCACCAGAGAACAAAGAATGGAACATAGAACACTCAAGCAAAGGATACAAGCACCAGTGTGAAGGCAGAAGGTGCTCATGCCTGCAGGCAGGAGCATCCCCTTCCAATTGCTTCCCACAATTGGAAGTAAGACTATACTTCCTGGCTGCTCTCTATGCTGTTCCTACTTCAGTACCCCAACTTCTGACCTGACCATGGACCTAGTTCCTGTTTAGAACTCACCCTCCAAGCTGCCCTGTATTTTGGTATTTTCTCAGTCAATCTGATTCTCTCGGGGATTGCCTGTAACTTCTCAGCATAGGGCCCCTCTTCCTTATCTTCCAGTGTAGTTATGAGACAAAAGTACAAACCCCATTCTGGAATGTTCTACGAATTATGCCTGGAGCAGCAAAAGACAAAGCCTCTTCTCAGGTTGCCATTTGGATTCCCTACCCGGGTGCTATTTCTGAAAACCATTGCTGGAGTGGCTATGTCGCCATTTTGCCATTTTAGTATCACTGAGGATCATCAGGGGCAGTGGCCCAATTGACACCTGGGATGGTGACACCTCTAGAGAGTGCTACAGCATCTGACAACATATATACCTAAGGACAGGGGAAGTAAGTAGCTCAGTGAATCAGACTGAGAAAGAGTGATCAAAGATACAGGAGGGAAGTAAGCAGAGTGGCCTTGCTGTGGAAGTGAGAAGGGTCATCCAGAGTCCCTAATTCCCCTAATCACTGGGTTTATGTTGTTGAATCTGCTGAGATCAGCCTCCCATCTGCAAAGTAAAAACAACCAATTTGGTGAGGTAGCATTCTTCCAATAAGTCTTTACTGAGGTCCCCTTCTGCTGCATCAGTCTGCTGTATATGGGAAGGCTTCAGAGTTCTCAGAGCAGTCCCTACCTGCATTGTCCAAGATGAATCGTGAAAGGGAGAATGTGCTAGTTACACTGGTACAAAAAGGTTCTGAACAAAGTGGGGGGTATAAAAGATGCAGATACCCTCTGGATTAACAGAAAATTGAGCTGAGAAATTTGCTCCATCCACTCATTTACAGTGTATCACTTCCAGTGAACTGGGTGACTGGACTCACTGCTGGTCTAGTGATAGCTGTGCTGCACTGAGTGGGGAGCATAGGTCATTATCAATCACAGATAATCGTGCCCAAGCCCCTGCTGAGTGCCCAGGCCCAGGATCTGTGCTTCAGTATACACGTCCCACATGGGACTGTTTCCTGAAGGATAACAGTCCTCAAAGGGGCTCACAGTCTGAGGGGCAGGGAACCAGTAGTAAAGACGACAGAACTAGCAATGAGAGCCACAGCTGGCCTGAACCAGGGGAGGTTTGGAAAGCAGAGTAGGGCCCCATGGCCCAGGTGGTTGGGAATGGCTTCTCGCAGGCCTGCTATTCACATATTATTATGTGATGTTGCCATCCGCACTTGCCAATGAGACAAACCCAGGATCAGAGCGGCTCAGCAACTCGCTCAAGTGGTGGAACCCATTTTCAACCTACACCTGTCGAAATGCAAAGTCCTTTGCTTCCTGACAGTTACCAATCACCCCATCATGATATAGTCATCCATTTTTATTCACATTCATCACCCATACTTCCTCCTTATCTTGGCTCACACCTTTACAGTCTTCAAACTTGCTAAGTATAACCTTTTGGTTATATGAGTCCTTTCTTCTTTTATCAAGTAAA
Organism: Otolemur garnettii; assembly: GCF_000181295.1. NCBI lineage: Eukaryota > Metazoa > Chordata > Mammalia > Primates > Galagidae > Otolemur > Otolemur garnettii. The sequence goes on from NW_003852766.1 coordinate 75,511, forward strand.
TTGTGACCTCCCTGTACAACCTGGAACAGCCTAAAACTGAACACTAAGATTTAATCCATTCTCTATCCACAGGGTGGGTTAATGGAAAGTAAGTGGATCACTGCTGTCAAAGTGTTAACTGGCCTGTTACACTGAGTATCAAGCACAGCTTAAAAAACCTATCCACATGCAGTGATCAACTGGAAACACCCTGCTCCTCTGTAAAGCTATTGACAACATGCTACAATGGTGGACTTTATCAAAGGCCAGAAGTTCCCAGGCAGGAGATAATCCCTCTTTGATTTTCCATTAATCATGTATGCCAACTATTGGGAATTGTTAATAAATACTTTTCATTACCATATAGCAACCCTTCTTATTTTCTCTTCCTCCATCATTAATAACCCTGAGCGCTGGAGCCAAGCAAAGTCACAAACACTTGATTGTTTGACTTATTTGTCGTATGACCAAATTACCAATAACAGTGGAATTCTGGTGCCTACTATCTGCTCCACACAAACAAACTGGTTATCCAAGGAGTCGTTTGCCCACTAGATATTCCTGACAAACTTGTTTTAAAAAGTATAATCTAACACAGGAGACCAAAAACATCACTTAAGAAAACATGTCTAATCATGCTTCACATATTCCCCAAATGAGATCCTCTGATTACTTCAATAGGGGAAATGTATGGTTCCATATTGAATCAATTTTCCATCACTGCCATAGCAAGTTACTACAAAGTTCATGGCTTCAAATGATGTAAATTTTCTATCACAAAGTTTCTGTACCTCAGAAGTCCAAGTACAATTGCTTGGGTCCTCTGCTTAGGGTCTTGAAGCCCAAAGTCAAGATGGCTACAGGGCTGTGCTCCTTACTAAAGGCTCTGAGGAAGAAAGAACCTGCTTCCAGATTCACTAGGGGTGTTGGCGGAATTCAGGTCTTTGCAGCCTTAGGAGTGAGCCCCCATTCCCTTGCTGACTGTCAGTTGAGGACCGGTTTTTCCTTCCAGAGGCTGCCAAAATCCCTTCTCATGCTCTCCCAGTGGCCTTCTCCAGCAACAGTGGGGTGAGTCCCTCTCCCTCACACTCAGGATCTCTCTCTGAATTCCCCTTCTGCCTTCCTCTTCTGCTTTTAAGGGCTCATGTGATTACATCGGGTCCACTCTGATAATCCACTATAATCTCCCTAGCTTAATGTCAACTGAATTCCAGCCAAAAGTTCCTTCACAGCAGTACCTAGATATGTGCTGGGTGAAATAATTAGGGGGAGGTAATCTTGGGAAGATATGTACAGAATTCTGCCTACTACCCACATAAGCACTTAAATCATTCTTATGTTCTCTGTGGGATAATGGTGAGTTTTGTGGCAAGAAGCCAGGGAAGCTATGATCTCTGACACTGATTCAAGCCTGGTTAGCTCCCAAATGCCAGAGAAACGTCTAAATATCCCATTTCTCCATCCAGAAAAAGACAAAATGTTCCATACACAGAGTTTGAAAATGACAGCTGCGACCCTGGTGGAACACAACTGCCCCCCTTAGGGAATCCTTCTCCCCATGGTTAGCATTTACATTTGTGCATGTTATTACAGAAACACTAACTCGCACCTGGCCTGTGTTTAGATCCTATTTCTCTCTGCAGATCACCTCCACGCCGTCTCAAGGCCAAGTGGTGCCTCAGATCTTCTGGCCACAAAACGAAGAGCTGCCCCTGGAGAAGATAGGCATTGAATCACCCAGAGCAGAAGTCCTCCTGAGATCCTAGAGAAGCTACATCCTCCAACACCCATCCCTCAGGAAGTGGTGATTAGATGTGGCAAGTAATTCTTGAGAAAAGACAAGACTCACTGGAAGAGTAGAGCTTTCCTTACAGGGATAGGACAAGTTAAACAGCGTCCTAAACTCCTACCCTCTAGCTCTGGGGTGACTGAAGGAGGAAGGTCTGTGCCTAAATGGTGATCAGCTTCTTGGTGTGACAAGCTGGTTAAATTTTTTTTTTCTTTTCATGTGAAATAGAGCACTACTCCCTGATTGAGACCCCAGAAACCAACACACCCCCCATCCCCCACCCCTCACAGGACAGTGTGGCAGGACTGCAGGGGCCCTCCCCCAGGCTTTGGCTGTTTGCCAGCGCACATGGCCCCCTCATGACAAAAGAAGAGTTTCCAGGGCATCAGAGGTGATGTAACAGTGGAGTAATAAAGATATAGGTCATAAACTTCATCCCTCCGGTGATGGGAGGCTGGGCGTGGGGGTAGGGGAGCAGGTATCCAGGCAGAAAGAGGTCACAGGTAGCGGGATCTAAAGCAAGTGGACATCTCTGTGTTGCTGGCTGGAGATGTTATCTCTTTTGAGTACACATCAAAGAATAAATTGGTGTTCAGTTATTTACATCTGTTTCTAATAGGAACACATACCTATGTTAAAATACTCAACACATTGTGTATGAATACTCAAGCAGATAGATTTGATAAAAGGGGGCGGGGGATCCCTCTTTTGCCAGGGGAATTACTCACACTTGAGCGGCTATTTAAATTTTACAAAATGGAACATTACTTTATTCCAAAAACAATCAGAGTTGATAAAAGCAATTATTGCAAATTATCATCATCTTCGTGGCTTAGGTGTTGAAACTGAGACACAAAGGGAATAAGGATACTACACAAATTAGCAGATGTAATAAGTGTTGGAGCCTCAAACCCTGCATTCTGGACCGTATCCACTATGCTGTGCTGCCATCTGCTGATGACTCCCGGACTCACACCTTCAGCTCCATCTATCTGGTGACAGTCATTCTTAGTCCCCTGTCTCCACCTAGACATCTCTGTCTGGCAGTCCTATAGACACATGACGCTCCATGTGCACAAACCTGAATTTACTGATGCTCTACGACAACTTGCAAAAGCGTGCCTCCTCTGCTGCCACTAACTCTGTGAAAGACACCACCATCTATCTATTCGCTCTCATCACCCCTAAAACATCCACTCAGTCACCAGGTCCTCTCAACCAAACATTACCTACGCTAGCCCCTCTCTCCACCTGCCTAACTTCGACTGACCTTGTGTGAGGTTTTCTCGCTATGTGCTCTCAGAATTAACTGAATGGCCCTGTGGTACAGACAGCTCTTCCCAGGTTGTTGCATTTGCTACTTTACACAACACACAGAGAGACATATACATATGCATGTATATGTGTGTACATATATATGTGTATATGTATGTATGTATGTATGTATGTATATGTATAAATGTGTGTATGTATATATGCATACATGTATATATTCTCTATATAAATATGTATAAGTATATATACATATTCATATATGTATGTGTGTGTATATATGTGTATGTATGTATATATAAATACATGTATGTATGTACGTATATTCTCCACCAGTCTGTAAGCTCTGTGAGGGCATGAAGTCACAAATATCAACAGCCCTGAATCCAAAAAGATGGGTGCCATGTCTGGCATCTTGTTTTGAATAAACTCTACCACTGTTGAAGATTCGATGTTGAGATGGGGACGGTGGGCAGTCAGGAAAAGAAACATCAATTTCCTAAACTCCCAGTGAAGGTTATACCTGGATGAAAAGGCAAAGGGGATGGTGGTAAGCCTTTACTGAATGAAATGTAATGGAAGCTCTTCATGTATTTTCCCACTGGACTAAGATATTATTCACTCTCAGAATGAGCTCAGTGGAAACAGAGTCTGGTTGTTTCCAGGAAAAGACACCTTTCTCGTAGTAGGAAACACGTGGCTCAGAGTCAGAGCCACATTTCCCACTTCACATTACTATTTTTGACAGTGTATCCTGGAACTTTGCAATGGAGAAGAATGAGCAGCAATGTGGATATAATCTGGTTCTTTTAACAATGTCATCGGGACTGTGATTGAAACACTCTTAGAAACACCCTACTCATGGACATTTTGTTATATGACATAATGAGTTGCCATCATGATTTCAACCGGTTTAGTCAAGATGTTCTTTTGGTTCTGACCAAAGAAAGTGGCTCATCTGTGAATTCTCACTGTGCTGGAGCAGGCAGCAGGGCTTGTTTCCTATTCACTCTGAGTTAACAAGATGGCAGTCTAACTTCTTCTTCTGCGATCTCACTCCAAGACCTTGAAGAGGCCTCTCCCATGTCATTGGTGCCCCCCAAAGATCCTACAAACATAAACCCATGGAAGGAATGGTGCCAGTTTCTCCAGACAGACCTGCAAAGTCTGTCTATGAGGCTTTCACTCAACAGCCTATCATTTTAATTCCTCTTAGCACAGCACACCTGAGAATAGTAGGGTATGTAGAAAAACAGTAAGTGATAGAAATGGCGCAAATCCAGCCCTCATGCTCCATGCCTTCTCCCCGGGTTGAAAATAGAGTAGAACCCCAGGGGTCCTGGTACCTTTCTCCTTTATGCTGATGATGCGTGTCTTATCCAGTCACAGTGTGAATGACTTCTCCAGGGCCATGACTCCACTGTTTGACTCTCCACATTTCTCATCCCCACGGGAGAGGAGGAGGAATGGAATTAGGTCTCTGGGCCTCATCCAGACAAGACTCACAGGTCATCAGCTGCAGAAGTTTCAAGGTAGACCCAGGACTGGCCTACCATAACTCATCCTGCAGAGAAAACCCATATCTTCCTTGTTCAAGGAGTAGTGAGTGGAGAAGGAAGACATGTATCTGGAAATGATGCCATGTCCCAGGAAGACAGGAAGAGACTCAAATTGATTTTGACTGAAAAACTGTTAATATGGTAATAGTAGTTAAAAGATCATGCTGCTGCTGCTGCTGCTGCTCCTACTGCTCCTACTACCACTGTTGTTGGACCAAAGAGGCCATCTTTCTGTTACCTAAGTCAATCAATGGAGAAGCAAATGAGAGATTAAGAGTTTTATTTTTATTAATAGAAAAGTTAGTAATTTCAGAGAGCAGTGAGGATATTGTTCAAATTTTTTTTGTTGCTTTTTACTTTTATAGTGAAAGTAAATATTAGTAATGTTATTTATTATAGCATATGTTAAACAGATCTTTTACAGGTTATAAAGGTATATAATTTTTTATTTTGAAGTGGTTATATTTTTAAAGTACTTTTATTTTAGACAAAATTTATAGTTAGTTAACATTTTTTATTTTTTATTTTATTTATTTTTATTTCTTATAGCATAACTGTGTACATTAATGCAATCATGGGGTACAGTGTGCTGTTTTCACATACATTTTGAAATACACTCATCAAACTGGTTAACATAACCTTCAGTCATTTTCTTAGTTATTGCGTTAAGACATTCATACTCTGCCTTTAGAAAGATTCACTTGTATCCTTGTAAGATAAACCATAGAGGTGACCCCACCAATCACCCTCCCTCCCCCAAGTTAGTTAACATTTTATTGGGGACACAGCAAGCTTTGAGTTCTTGGCTGGTATTATGGAGTCTAGTTTTTCACTTTATCTATGATAATAGGTCTTGGAAGTGAAAAAATAACTTTTAGATGTTAGTATGTAGGCTTATTTGGCCTTGTTAGGGATTTGACTAGTAGTGCCTAGTATGAGATGGTGATTTAGGTTAACAGTGGTTGGCAACATTTTTTTTCAGTGTTTACAAGTTTATATTTATGGACTTTTTTGTTGTTTTACTATGGAAATAATGGTTATAATTTAAGGCATTAATTTGGGGGCTATAGGCATTTTAGTTGAAAACTCACATAGTGAGTAAAGAAACATGAAAGCAGATATGTTTTCTACAGACTAATATGTATAGTAATATGTTAGGAGGTCTAACAAGAGGACTTTTTCTAATAGGGCTATTGTTGTGCGTAGCCTGTTAATGTTAGGTAACTAGGACTACAGTGTTTGTAGTTTAGTGTTAAAGAAATTTTTACAAGTTATGTTTTGGATTGCATTATTAACAGTTTGTATGTTTTTAATTAATTATTATTCAGTAAATTCAAGACAATACGTATTTTTGAAATTTTGGCATTTATGTTTATGTTTTAGTAATAGGTAGTTTATTGTACTTTGAGTTTTAAAACTTTTTAAAAATTTGTTTTAATTTTGTAATGATAGTGTTTATAGTTGAAGAATTAGTATTTAAGGCTTTTGTTATAGTACAGGCTAAGTGGTTAAGTTGAATATTAAGAGTGATAGTTATAGAGGCTTTGTAAAAATAGATGAAGAGACATACTTGGTTTGACTGAACTGTTGTATATTACTACGTCAGGTGTCAGGGAGATGTAGTTTCTAAGTATATATTTACTGGGTGTGTCTAATGAATACTGAAAGTCTTGCATATGGGGCAAGAAGGGTGTAAGATGGCTAATAGTGCAGGATTCACCAGTGTTATTAGTTGGGACATAAGAATATTTCTGAGACTTACAGTTTTAAGTATGCAATACTATAAGACAGAATGGTTGTTCGATTATACAGGAGGCCTGAGCATGTTAACTATTTTTAATTTCCAAGAAAATATGCTTTCCTTTTTTTCTTATGATAATATGTTTTTAGTTATATATTTTTAAGTAAGTTATATTTTTGTCTATATGACTGAGATAAGTAATGTTTCTTGAGAGTTTTAAAGGAGTTTTAATTTTTATTAAATAAGATGCAAACATAAGAATTTTTATAAACAAAAATGTGATGTATTTATTACAGTGTTAACTAAAGCAGTTTATATATTTTACTTTGATGGAAAGGTATAGTGTTTATATTTTGAATAATTACAATTAAATTAAATTAATTTAAAAAGCGTAGGGATGTATTGTTTCAACTGGAGCCTGGTGTCCTCTTTGTGATGGCTTATGCATTTCAAGGTCAAATGTTGAGGGTAGTTTATTTGGGGACATTGTTACTTTAATTGTGTGTGTGTTTTAAAGACATTTTATTGTAGACTAAGTATCTGGTTGGTTTGGGGGGACTTTTTTGAGGTATCTTTTGTTCTTTTATAGGAGCTCTCTTTTTAGGGTTTTAAGTAGGCTGTTTTTAAAATAATTTAAGTTCGTATGACAATATTTGTTTATTTATGTTACAAAATTTGGGGGACATTGACTAGTTTTTATTCTAAGGGAGTTCATTTGCAAGGTCCTGATTAGTTTTATTTTTATGTTAACTTAACACGACAGTTCAGTATGGCAACTCAGGCTTTTTCAACTTAAGTTAGTTTAAAATTGTCAGAACAGTCAGAACAGCTGAGTTTTATTTGTTATTTGTTTTGTTTATATTTAACTAATTGTTTTTCTTTTCTGATTTGCAGAGCCCAATTCTTTGGGAAAAGGGCCGCTGACTGTTCATACTGTGCTTTGTTTTGTTTCATTTTATTGCTAAGAAGGGGTGCTCTGAAATCAGTTTTTGTTAGGGCAGGAGTGGATGTCTATTTACAGAGCTGCATTAAATGGGGTGCAGTTGTTTGTAAGTGTGGTAGTTTTTATATAGGTGGATGTTTGGTTGTTGTTGTAAATGTTGATACTTGGTGGTGACTAGCATCTGCAAGAGGATAATTTTTAAGTGAGAAGAAATAAATGTTGTTATGTAGTTGAAAATATAGTATTTGAAAATTAGAACTGATTAATATTTGACATTTTACAATTTTCTTTTAGTATAAACGGAAGGTAAGAAATTATGTCTTGGAATATAGTATGAATCAAAAAGGCAATTTGTTAAGAATATGTCTAGCTATTGTGAGAGCTAGACAGGGTAGTGTCAATTTAAGAAAGAAAACCAGCTGCTATTTAGAAAGTAAAGAGGATGTTGTTTTTAAAACTTTTATTATTTTATTTTATTCCTATATATTTTTTAATTTTAAATGAGTCAATGACCTTGGGTCTTTTGCCAAGTGCCAGTACTTTATCTCCAGGACACTTGTAACATAAGCACAACTATAGTTTTTAGTAGGTAAAAAGATAGAGAAATAGTTTAACAAACTTTATATTTTAACTTTATAGTGGTAGATTGACTTTTTGAGTTTTGCACTCTTGATGGCTTACTTATTTGTTTAAACATACATACAGGTGGCTCGGCGCCTGTGGCTCAAGCGGCTAAGGTGCCAGCCACATACACCTAAGGTGGCGGGTTTGAATCCCCAGCCCAGGCCC
>NW_003852766.1:83824-91066 GCF_000181295.1 Otolemur garnettii
TTGTCATTTTAGCCAGAGTTTTTTATTATAACTAATTATATGCAATTTTTAATTATTTTTATGAGTTTTACAATTTATGTGAATAGTTTTCTGATATTTTTAAGTTTTTGGTTTTTTTTAATTATCAGTTACTTTAGGACAAAATATTTTTGTATACAATTATTTAATATAAAATTATCTTTAATTTTTTTAACTAAAAGTATATTTTTATGTTTTATCTATACATTCATTGATTGGGCCCTTTTAATGTTAAATTCAGAAGAAAAAAAGGAAAAATAATGTTGTATACTAAGTCTCAGTTAAGTTATTTAACGAGTTTTAATGTTAAAGAGAGTTTGTGATGTTAAAGCAGTTAGATGTTTAACTTAATTTTAATATTCTATTTAAACAGTGGGGTGGGGTAAACTAGACTTGGTCTCCCAGCAACAGAAAAATTGTGAGATACACAGTGGGGTGTATTTTATTTTTTACTTTAGATATGGAGATAGGAGAGGAAAACAGAGATTTTAAAATTGGAGTAGAGTAGAGGAAGTGTTATTAAAATCAGTTTGTTTATTTGTAACAGAGACAATGTTACTCAAGGCTGAGTTATTCCAGTGTCAAGACGTTGAGCTTGTTCTGAGGTTGGGGTCTGCCCATCAGACAGAAGTAGTCCTAGAGGGCCTGTGGATGTAAAGGATGCCAGTTTGGAAAGGGGGGACATGTTTGCCATTTACCAGCATGAGCTCCATTCTGTGATGTATTTCTCTCTAGAAGAAGCAGGTTGAAGCCCTTAGAGCAGAGCATGTTTTGGATGTCTTCTTGCCTTGAGCATTCAGGGTAATTTTGTCTCTGGAAAACTTTTACAGTTGAATTAGCTATCATTTGAAAAGTTTCTTTCTCCTTCTGGGCCTGCTGCCGACCTTGCTGCCGCTGCTGCCTCCTCCTCCTCTTCCTCCTCCTCTTTCTCCTCCTCTTCCTCTTTTTCTTCTTCTTCTTTTGTTGTCTCTAATCCATCTTCAAAGACTATTGAAGGCTAGGTTTGGAATTCTGTTTGTGGAGTCTGAGGATTCTTTATAAGCTTTGGATTTTATGTGAAATATTAGGGCCCAACTGGGAGATGAAGTGTAATTTCAGGATAGACTGTCCTTCTCTAGCCTAAGTTGAAAGAGGCACTCTGTTCAGAAAATGAAGATAGTGAGGTCAGGCAGACTATAGAAGAGAAAGTCTTGTAGGTTTAAACTTTAGTAGAGCATAAAGTAAAAAGAAAGTATTAAAAAGAAAAATAAACATAAAAGTGGAGGAGGAATCAAGATGGCCAACTAGAAGCGATTTTCTTCAGAGGCTCCTGCCCAGAGAGAGAGATATTGGAGTGAGGTGGACTCAGAGAAGCTGAAAGTGGGGGACTGAGCACAGAGAGAAGAAAGTGAGGTGCACATCATCCAGGCCGAGTCAAGCAACGGCAACAAGAAAGAGGAAGAAAGGCAACAAAGATCAGGTACGGAGCATCAAGAGGACGGGAGGCCCCTCCCCATATGGAAGTTCCATGAGGGGCTTTCCCATGAGAATCCTGCAAGCAAGCAGGGAACAAAAGTCTTCTCACCTTACCCCAGGGGAGAGTGCTGCAAAGTCCCAGTCCTCCTTCACCTGTCAGGTCCCACCACTGAGCCTAGGCTCCATCCCACCTGGCACAAAAGTGATCAAATATTTTCCTGCAATCCCATGAACACAGTTCACCCTTTCCCCATCCTATTTGCCTGAAGAACTGCCCCCTGCAGGGGCTGTAGTGTTTAGTGAGGCCCGGGCATTGGGTGAACCACCAAGCTGCAGTGAGAAAACAGTGGTCCTAGCTGCCGTCCTACCTATGGTGAGGAAAGGGGAAAAATTCCCTGTCTCTCTTTCCCGCTAGAAAAGACCCTTCTCAAGTTCCTGTGGAATGTTCGGGCATGTCTGTTTATGGATTTCTGTTTTCCACCCACCAGGCCAACCTCTGACCTTGACTGGGTGAGCAGCACCCACTGCCTGAGCAACTTTGACTAGAACTCAGGGCCAGTGCTGTCCACTGAGTGGCAGCCTTTTGAGCTCAATTGAGAGGGTGGTGCACAGTGCCTGAGTGACTTTGACCTGGAACTCTAGGCCAGTTCTGTCTGCCAGGCAGCCCTCTGAGCACAATTGGGTGGGTGGTGCTCGCACTACCTGAGCGACTTTGTGTGGAATCACTGGGCCAGTGCTGTCTGTGAGCTGGCCCTCTGAGCTTCATTGTGTGGGCAGTGCCCACTGCCTGAATGTTTTGGACTGGAACTCTGGGCCAGTGCTGTCCACTGGGTGGCCCTCTGAGCTTGATTGGATAGGTGGTCCCATACTACCTGAGCAACCTTGTCTGGAATCTCTGGTCCAGTGCTGTGTGCAGAGCACCCCACTGAGCTTCATTTGGTGGGTGGAGTCCATGTTGCCAGAGTGAATTTTACTAGAACTCTGGGCCAGTGCTATCTGCTGATCCTTGCCCCACGGAGCTGCTATCTGGAGCTGCTGATTCACCACTGGTCTGCCTTTCTTAGAGTTGTGGTGACATTGCAACACTAAGGGGTGGATTCAGCATGTCCATCTGCAGATTACCCTCCTCCAGCTATCTCCAGTGGGGGCAGGGCCACAGGTGTCTGCCCAGCAGAGATGCCAGCATAATGCTGTGATTCCTTGGGATTGGGTAACAGGCAAGCTGACAAGACAGAGCCAGGCTGCACTATCCCACCAAGCTGGCCCTCAGATTCTCTGGCCATAGCTCTGAAAGGGACCTCTGAGAGGCTGTAGGGGATAAGCCACAACCGCAAGTTCAAGCTCAGGGGAAAAAGGGAGGTTAGCTCCAGTAAATGGGGCCTCCCAAGCCAGTCTCACCCTGCCAGATTTAATTACCAAACAGGTTAATACAGTGCTTCCTAAGGGTCCCCTGTCAGACTATCTCTCAACAACTATGGAGGAACAACCCATCAATTCAAGTAAAAATATATAATTAACATATATTTAAAAAGAGGAAGCTGAAAATATTCCTGGAAAGAAAGCGGAAGAACTCTGGTAACAAGAAAAATCAGAGTACATCAACTCTCCCAAGAAATTTCAAAGGAGATACAACAGAAAATACAATCCACAGAGAAACTGCTGAAATATCAGAAATAGAATGCAGAATATGGATGGAAAATAAGATGATTGGAATGGAGGAAAGTTGGAAACAAAAATAGTTCAGAAGCTGTCTCAAGAAATTAACAAATTCAAAGATGAAGTCACTGAGGATATGGACATAACGAGGAAAGATAGAGCAGAGTTTAAGGAATTGAAAATAGCATTCAAGGAGCTTTGATACACAGTAGAGACCCTGAGAAATAGAGTTGGACAGGGAGAAGAAAGAACCTCAGAAATTTAAGACAAATCTTTTGAACTATCCCAAGCATTCAAAGAGGAAGAAGAAAGGAAAACGAGAACAGAATATTCCCTCAGAGAGGTAGAGGATCATTCTAACAAATCAAACATACACATTATAAGGATTCCTGATCCCTATATGGATGGTCCCAATGGCACTAATGTTCTACTCCAAGACATTATGGTGGAGAATTTCCCTTGTATTGCAAGAGACACAGAAATTCAGATAGTGATAGTTTCAGAACCCCAGCACAACTCAATCCAAACAAACACCTCCAGGACACAGTGTAATTAATTTTGCCAATGTTAATATGAAGAGAAAAAAATTCTGCAAGCAGTCAGGCATAAGAAAAGTATTACTTATCAGGAAAAATATCAGGATGACTGTAGATTTTTCAGCTGAAACCTTTCAAGCCAGAAGAGGATGGTCATTGACCTTCAACCTTCTTAAACAAAACAGTTTTCATCCCAGGATCCTATATCCCACTGAAGGGAATTTCATTTGTGATGGAGCAATCAAATGCTTTACTGACATCCATTTGCCATAACTAAACCAGCTCTATAGTAAGTACTCAGACCCATTCTTCATAATGACCAGCACGATGGTCCACCACCAAAGTAAACTCACCCAGAAATTTAAGCTCAAAGAATAGCTTTCCCAGTGGTAAAGGGGATAAAGATAAGCTGTGGACTTCTGAAAAACAAGCTAACCAACATGCCACCATACCCATCAATTAATGTGAATGGCTTTCATTCTTCTCCAAAGTGGCACAGATTGGCTTACTGGATACAAAAACTCTTGCCAGCTATCAACTGTTTCCAAGAAACTCACCTTACCTCAAAGGATAAAACAAGACTCAGGGTGAAGGGATGGGCAACAGTAATCCAGGCAAATGGAATGAAGAAAAAAACTGGGGCTACAATCTTATTTGGAGATGTAACAGGATTTAAACCAACTAAAATAAGAAAACACAAGGATGGACACTACATACTTATCAAGGGAAGCACACAACATGAAGAGATTTCAATAATTAACATTTACACACCCTACCTGAATGTTCCTCGATTTATAAAACAAACTCTAACTGATCTGAACAATATGATATCTTCATGCACCATAATAGTTAGAGATTTTAATACCTCACTGGTAGTACTGGACAGATATTTGGAGATTTTAACACCCCTCTGGCAGTACTGGACAGATCCTCCAATCAGAAACTAACCAAAGAAATAATGGACTTAAACATGACCCTAGAACAAAGGGACTTTACAGATATATACAGAACATTTATCCTAACAAAACTCAAAACACATTTTTCTCATCAGCCCATGGATCATCCTCCAAAATTGATCATACCTTACGACACAGGTCTCACCTCAACAAATTCAGAAGAATAGAAATTATTCCTTGTAACTTCTTGGACCATCATGGAATAAAAGGTTAACTCAACAGCCACAGAAATTTGCATACTCAAATAAAGTCATGGGAACTAAATAACCTTATGCTGAATAAGAGCTGGGACAAAGATGAGTTTAAGAAGCGGATCATTAGATTTCTGGAACATCATACTATCAAAATGGAGCCACAAACTATTGAAACCTGTGGGATACCACATTAAGTGCCTTCATCAAGAAAACAGAAATAGAGCAAGTCTGTAAACTAATAGGCCATCTCAAGCTACTGGAAAAGGAAGAGTAATCCAATCCCAAACCCAGCAGAAGGAAAGAAAATAACCAAAATTAGAGCAGAATTAAATGAAATTGAAAACAAAAGAATCATTTGGAAGATCAGTGAAACCAAGAATTGGTTCCTTGAAAAGATTAATAAAATTGATGCACCCTTGCCTAGACTGATGAGAAACAGAAAAATAAGATCTCTAATTACTTTAATCAGAAACCATAAAGGGCAAATAACAACAGATAACTACAGAAATATGAAGGATTCTCAATGATTGCTACCACTACCAAAAACTCTATTGCCAGAAATATAAAAATGTAGAGGAAATGGACCAATATCTGGAAGCCTGCTGTCTTTCAAAACTCAACCAGGAAGAATTACAAGTTCTGAATAGACCAGTATCAAGCACTGAAATAGCATCAATTACACAAAATCTCCCAGGAAAGCAAAGTCCTAGACCAGACAGTTTCCCATCAGAGTTGTACCAAACCTTCAAAGAGGAACTAGTTCCTCTATTGCATAACCTATTCTAAAATATATAGAAGTAAAGAATCCTCCCCAACACATTCTATGAAGCAAATATCATCCTGATCCCCAAACCAAGAAAGGGCCCAACAAAAAAAAAAAAAGAAAAGAAAAAGAAAACTATAGGCCAATGTCACTAATGAATATCGATGAAAAAATATCCAATAAGATATTAGCAAGCAGATTACAAAGATGCATTAAAAAGTTATACACGATAATCAACATATGTAAATCCATAAATATAATTCACCACATAAATAGAACCCAAAACAAACAAGATATGATTTTCTCAATTAATGCTGAAAAGGATTTTGATAATATCTAGTATTCTTTCATGATAAAAACACTCAAGGAACCAGGCTTAGATGGGACTTTTCCTAAACTGATAGAGGCCATCTACAGCAAACCCACAGCCAATATCATACTGAATGGAGTAAAACTGAAACTATTTCCACTCAGATCTGGAACTAGACGAGGATGCCCACCATCACCACTGCTACTCAACCTAGTGTTAGAAGTTCTAGAGACAGCAATCAGGCAAGAGAAAGAGATCAAAGGTATTCAAATGGGGACACAAGAGATCAAATTCTCTCCCTTTGCAGATGACATGATCTTATACCTGGAAACCCCCAGGGACTCAACTACAAAGCACTTAGAAGCAATCAAGGAATATAGCAGCATCTCAGGATACATGATCAAGACTTACAAACCAGTAGCCTTCATATATGCCAACAATAGTCAAGCTGGGAATAAAATAGAAGACTCTATTCCTTTTATAGTTGTGGTAAGGAGATGAAATACCTGGGAAGATATCTAAGAAAGGATGTGAAAGATCTCTATAAAGAGAAACTACGAAACCCTGAGAAAGGTAATGGCAGTCATTAACAAATGGAAGAACATACCATGCTCATGGCTGGGAAGAATCAACATTGTTAAAAGGTACATACTATCCAAAAAAGTCTATAGATTTCATGCAATCCTCATCAAAGCACCCATGTCATACTTTAAAGAACTTGAAAAAATAGTATTGCTATTCCTATGGAAATTCCTATGGGGAAAAAATCCCAGAATAGCAAATACAAGTCTTAGAAATACAAACAAATCTGGAGGCATCATGTTACCAGATTTCAGGTTACGCTAAAGTCTACAGTGATCAAAGCAGCATGGTACTGGCATGAAAATAGAGACTTAGACCTATGGAATTGAAGAGAGAACCTAGAGATGAACCCACCCACATATCCTCATTGGATCTTTGATAAGCCCAACAAAAGCATGCACTGGGGAAAAGAATCCTTATTTAACAAATGGTGCTGGGAGACCTGGTTAGCCACAATGTAGAAGACTGAAACTGGACTAACACCTCTCGTCCACTGACAAAAATTGATTCTTGCTGGATAATAGATTTAAATTCAGGACACAAAACAATAAAAATTCTAGAAGAGAGTGTGGGGAAAACATTTGAAGATATGAGGAAGACGTTCCTGGCACGTGGAGCAACACCAAAAATAAATGACTGGGATTCGATCAAGCTAAAAAGCTTCTGTGGTACCCTTTCTGCACAGCTAAGGGTACCACTAAAAAAGCAAATAGACAGACTTCAGAATGGGAGAATATTTTTGAATGTTGTGCATCTGACAAAGGCCTGATAA